>NW_020943585.1:0-4930 GCF_900497805.2 Vombatus ursinus | reverse complement strand
AAACCCCCCCAGACTTTTGGAGGTCATCTAGTCCAACCCCCCACAGACTTTTGTAGATCATCTGCACCAAACCCTCCCGAGACGTTTGGATATCATATGGTCCTACTCTGTACCCCAGACTTTTGGAGATCATGTGGTCCAATTACCCCCCAGATATTTGGAGGTCATCTGGTCCAACCCCCCACAGAGTTTTGGAGATCATTTTGTCCAAGGTCCCCCCCCACAGACTTCTGGGGACCATCTGGTTCAACCCTGCCAAAGTTTTGGAGATCATGTGGTCCAAACCCCACCCCAAGACTTATCGAGATCATGTGTTCCCCCCGAGACTTTTGGAGATCATCTAGTCCAGTTATCCCCCAGACATTTGGAGATCATCTGGTCAAAACCACTCCAGACTTCTGGAGGTTATCTAGTCCAACCCCTCCTCAGACTTTTGGAGATCATCTGGCACAAACCCCCCCAAACTTTAGGAGATCGTCTAGTCCAATCCCCTCCCACACTTTTGGAGATCATCTGGTCCAACCACCCCACACTTCTAGAGATCATCTGGTCCAATCCCCCCGACAGTCTGGGGTGGGGGGCACTTGACCAAATGATTTCAAATGGCTTTGGTGAGGGGAGGAGTGTACCAAGATGATCTCCAGGTAAGGACTTCAGTGTACTTAGGACATGTCCCCCCAGACTTTTGCAGATGATTGAGTCCAACTACACCCCAGACTTCTGGAGATCATCTGGGCCCATAACCCCTAGACATTTGGAGATCATCTGGTCCAATCCCCCCCAGACTTTTGGAGGTTTTCTAGTCCAACCCCCCCCACAGAGTTTTGGAGGTCATCTAGTTGAAACCCCCCCAGACATTTGGATATCATCTGGTCCAACTCTGTACCCCAGAATTTTGGAGATCATGTGGTCCAATTACCCCCCAGATATTTGGAGATCATCTGGTCCAACCCTCCACAGAGTTGTGGAGTCATTTTGTCCAATATCCCCCCCGCCACAGACTTCTGGGGACCATGGGCTTCAACCCTGCCAAAGTTTTGGTGATCATGTGGTCCAATCCCCACCCCAAGACTTATCGAGATCATGTGGTCCCCCCCTAGATTTTTGGAGATCACTTGGTCCAATTCCCCACAAACTTTTGGAGATCATCTGATCCAATTACCCCACAGACATTTCGAGATCATCTGGTTCAACCCCCTCACAGAGCTTGGGAGATCATTTTGTCTAAGGTCCCCATCCCTAACACACTTCTGGGGGCCTTCGGGTTCAACCTTGCCAAAGTTTTGGAGATCATGTGCTCCAACTCCCACCACAAGAGTTATCGAGATGATGCGGTTCCCTCTGAGATTTTTGGGGTTCATCTGGTCCAATCCCCCCCCCCCTCTTGGGAGATCATCTGCTCCAATCCCCCCCAGACTTTTGGAGGTTTTCTAGTCCAACCCCCCCCACAGAGTTTTGCAGATCATCTGGTCCAAAACCCCCACAGACTTTTGGAGATCATTTGTTTCAAACTCCCCCCAGACTTTTGGAGATCATCTGGTCCAACCCCCCACAGAGTTTTGGAGATCATTTTGTCTAAGGTCCCTACCCCCCACAGACTTCTGGGGACCATCTGGTTCAACCCTGCCAAAGTTTTGGAGATCATCTGGTCTAATTAACCCCCAGACATCTGGAGATCATCTGGACCAACCCCTCACAGAGATTTGGAGATCATTTTGTCCATCGTCCCCCCCCTCCACAGACTTCTTGGGACCATCTGGCTCAACCCTGCCAAAGTTTTGGAGATCATGTGGTCCAAACCCCACCCCAAGACTGATCGAGATCATGTGTTCCCCCCCTAGACTTTTGGAGATCATCTGGTCCAATTACCCCCCAGACGTCTGGAGATCATCTGGTTTAATTACCCCCCAGACATTTGGAGATTATCTGGTCCAACGCCCCACAGAGCTTTGGAGATCATTTTGTCCAAGGTCCGCCCTTCACAGACTTCTGGGGACCATTGGCTCAACCCTGCCAAAGTTTTGGAGATCATGTGGTCCCCCGCTAGACTTTGGAAATCATCTAGTCCAATTACCCCCCAGACATTTGGAGATCATCTGGTCCAACCCCCCACAGAGTTTGGGAGATCATTTTGTCTAAGGTCCCCACCCCCCAATGACTTCTGGGGAACATCTGGTTCAACCCTGCCAAAGTTTTGGAGATCATGTGGTCCAACCCCCACCACAAGACTGATCGAGATCATGTGTTCCGCCCCGAGACTTTTGGAGATCCTCTAGTCGAATTACCCCCCAGACATTCAGAGATCATCTGGTCCAACCCCCCACAGAGTTTGGGAGATCACTTTGTCCAACATCCCCTGCCCAACAGACTTCTGGGGACCATCGGCTTCAACCCTGCCAAAGTTTTGGTGATCATGTGGTCCAATCCCCACCCCAAGACTTATCGAGATCATGTGGTCCGGCCCTAGATTTTTGGAGATCACTTGGTACAATTCCCCACAAACTTTTGGAGATCATCTGGACCAAACCCCCAGACATTTGGAGATCATCTGGTTTAACTCCCCTACCCAGACTTTTGGAGATCATCTGGTCCAAACGCCCACCCAAGACTGATCGAGATCATGTGTTGCCCCCCTAGACTTTTGGAGATCATCTGGTCCAAATCTGTACGCCAGACTTTTGAAGATCATTTGGCCAATTACCTCCTAGACATTTGGAGATCATCTGGTCCAAGACCCAACCAGAGTTTCTGAGATCTGCTTCAAACTCCCCCCCAGACTTTTGGAGGTCATCTAGTCCAACCCCCCCAGACTTTTGGAGATCATCTGGACCAAACCCCCCAGACGTTTGGATATCATCTGGTCCAACTCTGTACCCCAGACTTTTGGAGATCATCTGGTCCAATTACCCCCCAGATATATGGAGATCATCTGGTTCAACCCCCCACAGAGTTGTGGAGATCATTTTGTCCAAGGTCGCACCCCCCACAGACTTTTGGGGACCATCGGCTTCAACCCTGCGAAAGTTTTTGTGATCATGTGGTCCAACCCCCACCCCAAGACTTATCGGGATCATGTGTTCCCCCCAAGACTTTTGGACATCATCTGGTCCAAGCCCCAACAATAGCTTCAGAGATCTGCTTCAAACTCCCCCCCAGATTTTTGGAGATCACCTGGTCCAACTGCCCCAGTCTTTTCGAGGTCATCTTGTCTAACCACCCGCCAAGTCTGGGATGGGGGTATTTGACCAAATGATTTCAAAGAGCTTTGGTGAGGGGAGGATTGTACCAAGGTGATCTCCAGGTAAGGGCTTCTGTATAAATTAGGAAAAGTCCCCCCAGATTTTGGAGATGATCTCGTCCAACTCTTCCCAGACTTTTAGAGATCATCTGGTCCAATTGCACCCCAGACATTTGGAGATCATCTGGTCCAACCCCCCACAGAGATTTGGAGATCATTTTGTCCAACGTACCCCACCTCCACAGACTTCTTGGGACCATCTGGTTCAACCCTGCCAAAGTTTGGGAGATCATATGTTCCAAACCCCACCCCAAGACTGAACGAGATCATGTGTTCCCCCCTAGACTTTTGGAGATCATCTGGTCCAATTACCCCCCAGAAATTTGGAGATCATCTGGTCCAAGCACCCACAGAGTCCTCCAGATCGTTTTGTCCAACGTCCCCCCCACCACTGACATCTGGGACCATCTGGTTCAACCCTGCCAAAGTTTGGGACATCATGTGGTCCAACCCACATCCCAAGACTTATTGAGATCATGTGTTCCCCCCCAGACTTTTGGAAATCATTTAGTCCAATTGCCCCCCACACATTTGGAGGTCATCTGGCCGACCCCCCACAGAGTTTGGAAATCATTTTGTCCAAGGTCCCCCCCCACAGACTTCTTGGGACCATCTGGTTCAACCCTGCCAAAGTTTTGGAGATCATGTGGTCCAAACCCCACCCCAAGACTTATCGAGATCATGTGTTCCCCCCTAGACATTTGGAGATCATCTAGTCCAATTATCCCCCAGACATTTGGAGATCATCTGGTCAAAACCCCTCCAGAATTTTGGAGGTTATCTAATCCAACCCCCCCTCAGACTTTTGGAGATCATCTGGTACAAACCCCCCCAAACTTATGGAGACCATCTGGTCCAATCTCCCCCCCCACACACATACACTACCCCCTCCTTGCCCCCAACCCCGGGCAGACTTTAGGAGATCGTCTAGTCCAATCCCCTCCCACACTTTTGGAGATCTTCTGGTCCAACCACCCCACACTTCTAGAGATCATCTGGTCCAATCCCCCCGACAGTCTGGGGTGGGGGGCACTTGACCAAATGATTTCAAACGGCTTTGGTGAGGGGAGGAGTGTACCAAGATGATCTCCAGGTAAGGACTTCAGTGTACTTAGGACATGTCCCCCCAGACTTTTGCACATGATTGAGTCCAACTATACCCCAGACTTTTGGAGATCATCTGGGCCCATAACCCCTAGACATTTGGAGATCATCTGGTCCAAACCCTCAGACTTTTGGAGATCATCTGGTTTAACGCCCCCCCCCCCACACTTTTGGAAATCATCTGGCCCAAACCCCTAGACACTTTGGAGATCATCTGGTCCCACCCCCCCACCCAGACTTTTGGAGATCATCTGGTCCAAAACACCCATAGACTTTTGGGGATCATTTGTTTCAAACTCCCCCCTGGATTTTGGAAATCATCTGGTCCAAGGCCCAACCAGAGTTTCTGAGATCTGCTTCAAACTCTCCCCCAGACTTTTGCACATCATCTGGTCCAATCCCCCCCAGACTTTTGGAGGTTATCTAGTCCAACCCCACCACAGACTTTTGGAGATCATCTGGTTTAACCCCTACCACACACTTTGGAGATCATCTGGCCTAAACTCCTAGACATTTTGGAGATCAACT
>NW_020943584.1:0-1554 GCF_900497805.2 Vombatus ursinus | reverse complement strand
AGCCCAAGTCTCATTTTACTTAGGGGGCAGCTAGGTGGTGCAGTGGATAGAGCACAGGCCCTGAAGTCAGGAGTACCTGAGTTCAAATCCGGTCTCAGACCAAACACATCACACTTACTCGCTGTGTGGCCCTGGGTACAATTAGCACCCAGAGAAGGGTCCAGGAGACACAGAAAGCAGTATGTTGCCAAACTGCCTGAGTGACCAATACATCCATTAATCAACCAAACAACAAGCATTTATAAACATCCCACGATGTCCCAAGCAGTGGGACACGTGCTGGGGAATATAGAGAGATAACATGTATATCTATACACATATAGAAGCAATCAGCCTTTCAATAAGGTTTTAAGCAGCATACTCGAAGTGTCAGGCACAGGGCAAAAGATACAAAAAATAAAGCCATCCATGTCCTCAAGGAGCCCACCTAGATGCATGTATTCACCAAACACATAAGAAGTCTAGTTTTGGTGGGGAGGTGCAGGTTTTCCTGCCAGGGCCAGAAGGCTGCTCAGCATGCCCCAGCTCCCCTGAGGCCATCACTGCTCCTGTCCTCTCCTCTCTACCTGCCTTCTTCGTCTCTCATTCACCCACACCCTGCCCTCTTCTTCTTTAGGCTCCTCTCTCCCAGACGCCTCACAGAAGTGGACTGCTCATGTGACTTCACATCAGCCGCTCAGGCCCGGAACTTTGACAGGGCTTCTACGTACCAAGAGGTCCTCAGACTGACCCATGATGGCACCCAGCTACAGAACTTTACCCTGGATCCAAACAGTCTCCTGGTGGATGGTGAGGGGCCCTCCAGCCTGGTCTCTCCGTGTGAACACTGACGGGCTATGGGGTGGGATGAGGAATTCCCGGGATGCTAGACTCCTGACATCTCAAGCCCAAAAGACCCTCCCTCAACATCCCCTGATGCCTGTACTCCCTCCTCCCTCTGACTGTGTCCCCCATCGCCATCCCTGTACCCTACAGTCATCTGTCTCTATGATCCCCATATCCTTTCCTCCCTCCGTGACCCCTGGAGTCTCTTTGTCCCCTATGGCCTCTCCATCTCTTGTCCTCTCATCCTCTTCTTCCTCACCCAGCCCAGCTCCCCAGATCACGACCCTTAGGTGTCCTCCCCTTATTCCATATTTCTCTGTCCTCAGGATATTCTACCAAGAGAACAGATGAAAAAACTAAGAAAATTGGTGAGTATGGCATCAGCCTCGCCCCATACCAGTTCCCTATATGTGTGTGTGTTGGAAGGGGAGCTGAGGGTGATCCTTGAAGAGTAGGAGAGTTGGGGGAGGGCAGGAACTGAGTGTCCAGGATGACTTTCCTCTCACCCTAGCCAGCACTCAATGCTGAGCATCCAAGAACACTGTCTTCGACTGTGTTCATCAGACAAATGAACAGCGGTCATCCCTACCAATTGTCAGATCCCTGAGTGTATCTCCCCTTCCTGAGCACCCTGGTGGGGGGGGGTGGACATGGGGAAGGTTCTGTGCCCTGCATCTTAAGCCATTCCCTGTCATTGGATATGACTCAGTATCACTGTCACCTTTCTCT
>NW_020943583.1:0-1545 GCF_900497805.2 Vombatus ursinus | reverse complement strand
GAGGGTTGGAAAGGACACATCTCATATAGTCTTACAAATTTAATAAACAGAAACTTCATGTCGCTCAACATTTGAAAACATTAGGAAACTGCTTCCCTCCATCCACCCAACTAGACAACATAGACAGTATCTCCAATGTAGGAAAAGTAAGAGGAGGAGAAAACAGCCAGAGACTTATAGGAAGTAAAATCCAAGGGAGGATTCAACAATAAAACCCACGGCCTTCTCAGGATGAGGTCTCTTTCAGTTTTAGATCCACAATGTCAGTGCACAAAGTATGGTTAAAAAGCAAGGTGCACTAGAGATCCTCATACAAAGAGGAAACTGTGATTACATTAGTATCACTGGCACTTAGTGGAATGAAGGTGCTGACTAGCACATGGTGCTGAAGAAATACAATTAATTAATAAAAAAAGTAATACGGTAAAGAGGAGGGGACAATAACAGTAGAGACTGAGAATATCCCTTCATATGAAGACATTCGGGAATGGGGGGGCAGGAGTTGAGAAGGTGGAGTGCATTTGGTAAAGATCAAGAGAAGAAGAAAGCATAGTGCTATGGGAATATTCAAGAAACCATTGGGTCAGGAAGTGGATGGCTACCATACCAAGCACCTTTGACAAATACTGGAAAACAAGAAAGCACTGGTTTGGGGAATAACAAATATTATTCTCCATTTTCTTCCTTCATTCCTTCCTTTCTTTCTTCAAGAAGGAGTAGAAAAGAATAAAGTCTGAAAACTAGTGAGCTTTTCACTTTGACTTTCATTGTTGGAATAATTCTAGAACATATTTCTACAGGGATGATTGCTGAACATCAAAAACGAAAGTGAAATGATAAAGAACGCACCAGATTTTTGTGAACAACAGCTTATACTCAAATGGAGTCATCTCTATCTCAGAAAGTAATTGGGAATTATGTTCCAAGTGACTAAAATGTATACAATATCTTTGATCCAGAAATCCCAATTGGGTATATAATCTGAAGAGGTCCAAGATAGAAAGACAGGCCCCTTCTACAGCAACCTAGCTTTTTTTTTCTTTTTTTTTCAGTAGCAAAAAAAAAAAAAATGGAAATAAAAGAGACGTCTCTTACTTGGGAAGTGAGTAAACCGCAGCTCCTGAATATAGTGGGACGTTCTAAAGGTTCATAGAATGCTGAAGGAAAAGATAGAGATATTCAAATCACATAACAGATACTTACTAACTATGTGAACCTGAGCAAAAGACGAAATCTCTATGGATCTCAGTTTCCTCATGTATAAAATGAGGGGATTAGACTTAATGACTTGTAAGGTCTCTTTAGCTCTAAATCTATGGTCCTGAGATTAGTCAGCTGTAGGAAACAATGAATATTAACAACGTAGAAAAGCAGAGGAAAAGATAGAAAGTGGTTCAAAGTGAGGCAAGCAGAACCAGTTATACAGCATTTACACTAATAGAAATGGAAAGTGTCATGAGTAAATGTAGTAAAGGCAGACTGAGGTACAGATTTTGAGCTAGATCAGTTTATTAACAGTGATGCATATAGCTGTTAACAAAGTGG
>NW_020943582.1:0-4618 GCF_900497805.2 Vombatus ursinus | reverse complement strand
TTTTTTTCCATTGCTGAGCTAGCCTCTTTCTTAGTGAGTTTTAAGGTGTGGGCAAAGAGCTGGAATGGCACTAGTGACAACAGATCGTTCCAGTGTTAGGGACCATTAAGTGCCCCATTCCCTTGAGGACTGCTCTTAAAGTTTATTGAAAAATTTGTCTTCTTTCACTTTAGGATTGTTTTATGTAGAAAATAGAATATGATCTCTGCCCTGTTATCCTTCCACCTTCACTTATCACTAGAGCCAGTTTCAGAAGTGTCCTTTAGATTTTCTTTTTAAATTTTTAGGCAATTGAGGTTAAGTGACTTGCCCAGGGTCACATAGCTAGTAAGTGTCAAGTGTCTAAGGTTGGATTTGAGCTCAAGTCCTCCTGACTTCAGGGCTGGTACTCTCTCCACTGAGCCACCTAGCTGCCCCAGTCCTCTAGATTTTGAAAAGAGAAAGGAGCCTTATTTTCTAAAGCCAGGGGCTAAATTAGATGCTATAATTAGTACTTGAAAATTTCAAAACAAAACAAAACAAAATAACACCAAGACAACTTGAGTATAGTTATACTCGGTGAGGTTAGAAATAGTTGATTATGTTTATGGTATTAATAAGTTCCTGCCTATAATCCTTTTTTTCTCTCTCACATTGTTACAGGTTGTTAGAGAAATGTGGATTCCCTCTGACTTTTGTATGTCAGAGGACACTTGCATTTTAAACAAAAAATAAAAGCAATTTTAAATTGAAAGGAATTTTTAAATCAGAAAGCATTTGGATACATTTTTAGTAAATGTTTGAGGACTTTGCCTTGAGACAACCCTAGCAGAGCTCTGGACAATCATATCCAACTGTACAAAGAGGAAATGTAGAAAAAAGGAGAGAGGGATTGAGGCCAGGGAGACACAAGGGAGAAAGCGGGGCATAAAATAGAGGGGGACAGAAAAGGAGAGGAGGGACACAGAGGAAAGGAGAAGGGGGGACACAAGGCAGAAGTAATGAGAGAGATGGATGAGAGAGAGAAAGGAAGATGAAAGAGAAAGAGGAAGAGAGAAACAGTGTGTGCAGCACTCATGCCTAGAAGATCCCCAAATGAAGGTTGCAGGAATACAACAAAAAGGCAGAGACCTCCATTCCTCCCATCTTGTCATCACTATCAGAGACGTTAGTGTAAACGGACCCTCTGACACACAAAGCCTCCTGAAGGAGAACCTTCCACCCTTGGCCCACCCTGGCCTTTCATCCTGTGCCATCTCCATTCCCGGCCACCTCATGGCTTAGGGGCTCCTGGACACTCCCCCAGACATACACAGGGGTATGTCTCATTTCGTTGGGCCTATTTTCCTTGACCTTGGTTTCCCAGGTAAAGTTTGATTCATACATTGAAGTAATCAGCAGAATATCTAACATGGACCCCACAGCACCTGATTGGATATTGGGGTGAGAGAGAAAGAGGAGCCGAAAATGACTCAGAAATTTTAAACCCGAGTGATGGGAAGGATGGCACCGCCCTTGAATAAAAGAGAAGTTAACCCCTCCAGTCCTGTGACTCAGTCCTCCACAGATTTTCTAAGGACAAAGAGTTCTTGATCATCTAAATATTTCACTTTTTCTTTTTCTAGCCAAAGTATGGACTTACGCAAACGGAGAGGGCAGGAGAGGGCAGGAGAGGAAGGGGGAGGGAGAGAGTACAGTAGCAGCATCCATGCCAGCAAGAACTTTGGATGAAGGTTGCAGAAATAAGGGAGAATGGGCCACACATCCCACTTCTGGCACCAAGATCTCCAAGTGTCCTGCAGAAAGCTCCCCAAAACATTTGATAAGTGTTCAACCACCAGGGGGACACTATTAGCCACTAACCTGATCCTAGTTGGTAGAAAGGTGGTAAAAAGGTTTAGGAGCTGGGAGTCTTATTCTCACCCTGGAGATTATTGAACTGAGCTGAAGTGAGGAAACATGAGGCATTGTCAGGCTGTCTGTGGTTCAGTTCTCTCTGTGGGTGGGCAGATAGGTGGCTCAGTGGATAGAGTGCCAGGCCTGGAGTCAGGAGGATCTGAATTCAAATCTGGCCTCAGATACTTACTAGCTGTGTGACGCTGAGCAAGTCACTTCATCCTATTTGCCTCAGTTTCCTCATCTGTAAAATGAGCTGGAGAAGGATATGGTAAACCACTATAGGATCTTTGCCAAGAAAACCCCAAAAGGGGTCATGGAGAGGTAGACACGACTGAAATGACTAAACAACAACTATGGTTCTCAGAAAGTTGCTGACCTCTCAGCTCTGCCTCTCTGGTAGGTGGTAGCCACATCTGCACACCAAGTCTAGTGGGGGATGAATTGAGCATAGATTTATTGATTCAGAAGCCGCTTGGAGCCCACGTCCTACCAACAAGCATCCCCTTCCCCCTCCACATCTGCTATATTTGTCAGAGCTCAAATCTGAATTTAGAATGAAGTCACTCCTCTCAGGAACAGACAGAAGATAGCCAACTATGTATGGAGTTTTACTCTTGAAAGAAAAATAAAAGCGATAAATAAGACTTAAAAAAAACCCCAGCTACCATTTGGTTGTATACTCAAGACTTCTCCCAGACCTAGGAAATTTTCTCATAGTACTTAGACCACGATTAGCCAAAAAGCTGTAAGAATTGCACAGTTCAGTTTGCATAGTCAACCCCGCTCCCGGTCGTCCCTGTTGGAAGCTAGCGAAAGACTGTAGACAATACAACACGGTTTGCAACTTATATTTGACCTCTCTATTCTTTAGAAAGATCATGAGATGAAGACTCAACTCTTCTTCATTGTGGCCCTAGGCAGTGACTCAAGAGCCGGTGCTTTCTTTTGGGGGGGGGGTGGATGACAAAGAAAATGACAGTTGGTGGAGAGGCTGCTAGGTCTATTTATCTTTTCCAGGATAGAAGTGCAGTGGCCACTCACTGGCCCAATTCCAATACAAATGAGCATGGAAACTTTAACCTGCTCCTATTCTGGACTTGGGCTGGTTCACCCCTCCTTAGGAAGCCTGGTGGCCTTTCCCTCCTGGGGACTCAGCACCTTAGTGCCGGAGCCCCACTGCATCTCAGAAATCCCAAACTCAAGTGATCTGCCACCCTCATCCTCCCCGGCAGCACAGGCTATAGGCATGTACCACCACACCCAACCAGTACTGTTCCATTTAATGTCTTGTCGCTAGTAGGGCCCTCCCTTTGCCACCTTTACCGTCTTTCTGGTGGTTGACCTGAGGCTTAACATTAAAGGTGTAGTGTAAAATTCTGTATTCTGTGTTGAGGCACAAGTCTGCCAGAAATCCTTTTTACTCATTTAGATTATTCTAATCTAAGCGTTTTTGCTTAGAGAAAGGCCAAATTTCAATGCCAATAAAGACCAGTATGGGCCAGGCAGGGCCACTCCTATTTGAAAGACTTCCACAGTCAACTCAGCAGAGCTGAAGGGCCTTTTGAACCCTTATGGGAAGTTCTTTTGGGGTAGAGATGCCCTGTCTTGCTGACTCCTCATTTAGGCTCAGGAATCTGACTGTTTGACAAGAAAGCCAAGTCTGTGAGGCACAGTAAGACGTATGCTTCCAGCCACATCTGTTTTTGTAGCCGCCTTCTATGTTGTATATGGAAAGCCTTAAACCAGGGATGGGAAACCTGTGGCCTTGAGGCTAGATGTGGCCCTCTAGGCCCTCAGGTGCAGCCCTTTGACCCCAAACCTCACAGAACAAATTCAGACAAAGGGCCGCACTTGAGGCCCTAGAGGGCCACATGTGGCCTTAAGGCTGCAGGTTCCTCACCCCTGCCTTAAACCATGCCAGAATAAGGCCTTCCTGGATCAGCCAGAGGTCAACTTTCTGGTCTGGGACTAAGCTAATTCCAACTGCACAGGGCTGTTGGCGATTTTAAACGGAAGAGAAATGAACATTTTCTGAAAGCAAGGAAGGCTAGCTCAATCCTGCGACCTGATGACAGGTATGTTTTCCTCACACCTTTCCTTAACATTGAACAGCATACCAAGTCTAGATCTGGTGGTTTGATTAGTGAGTAGAGCTCCTCTGGGAATCCCATAAATCCCAAGGGTCTCTGCCTAGGGATTATCCATTGGCATAAACTGATATGTTTGGGATTTTTCTTTTCTGTTTGTTGGAGGCTTGTTTAATGTATGTAGATTTGCTCTATATTTAGAGGTATAAAGACTTAACAGGAGTGCCTGACCACCAGGTTGGGATATCCTCCCCAGCACTAAAGGAATATCTGTAAGGTGAGAGAAACCTCCAGAATGGGAAAAGAGGTTAGGAAGCCGATTATATTGAAATATAGTTATCAAAATGTGTGAAGAAACAAGTTCATGGTCCCTTAGGTCAAGAACTTCTGCTCTAAGAGGGCACTTATTTGACTGACAAAACTTTGGAGACCTGATTAGCATCCAAGTGTCCTTACTGCCCAGGAGGGGTAAGAAAGATTTAGTTGGATACCTTTGGAATAACCAACACTGCTGCTTCAATCTGGGATGAAAAGAGACCACTCCTAGTTGGTCCAATTAGTAAAGCCACTATACTTATCCCAGCTGAATCAAGCACCAGATGGAACTGGGAGAGCACCACATCATTGCTGCACTAGGTAATTACCCTTCCCTG
>NW_020943581.1:0-3668 GCF_900497805.2 Vombatus ursinus | reverse complement strand
CTGGCTGTTCCACCAACAAGACCCTCCATCTCTGGACTCTGGGCATTCTTTTTGGCTGTCCCTCATGCCTGGAACACTCTCCTGCCTCATCTCTGCTTCCTGGCAAGTCCCACCTAAAATCCCATCTCCTCCAGGAGGCCTTTCCCAACCTCTCTGAATTCTAGAGTCTTCCCTCTCATTATTTCCCATTTAGCCTGTGTTTAGCTCGTTTGTATCTGTTTGCTTGTTGTCTCCCCGTTAGATTGTGAGCTCCTTGAGGTCAGAGGCTGTCTTTTGCCTCTTTGTGTATCCCTGGCACATAATAGGCACTTGACAATTGCTTATTGACTGACCTGACTTTGACTTGACAGCCAGGAGGCGGAGATGAGGAGAGAAATCATTCCACAGAAGAGGGGGCAGAAGGTAGAATTTGAACCGAGACTTGAAGGCTGTCTCTCTCACTTGTTAGATGGGGAAGTGGGGAGAAAGGATTGGCCCCAGGCTGCGTTAAGGGGCAGGCCAAAGATGGGCCTAGAATTCAGGCCTCTTGATTACCAGCCCACCCTTTGGTGCTCAGACCAGGTTCTCTTCTCTCTTTAGATTCAGTGGTTCGGGAGAGCCCTGTGTTCTTTTGACCAAGCTGACCGTGCCAAGTTCCTCCAATTTGTGACAGGCACCTCCAAGGTGCCTCTCCAGGGTTTTGCAGCACTTGAGGGCATGAATGGCATTCAGAAGTTCCAGATCCACCGAGATGACAGGTCCACAGACCGGTTGCCTTCGGCCCACACGTGGTGAGAATGGTGGCATGATGGGGAGAGGGGGAGGAATACATAGAGAATTAAAGGGTAGCCGTCACTGACTTGACTCCCTGTGGTCCCATGCTTGTAGTTTCAATCAGCTGGACCTGCCGGCCTATGAGAGCTATGAGAAGCTGGGCCATATGCTGCTGTTAGCCATCCAGGAGTGCTTGGAGGGCTTTGGGCTGGCTTAGGCTCAAGGGGCTGCCGCTGCCACCCTGTTACTTTTGTCTACTGTCAGACTTGGGGATGGGGAGAGGAAAAAAGGAGGGGGAAAGAAAACCCTTACACACAAGACGCCACAAAAACGTTTTACAAATCTCAGAAGGAAACTTAACCAGTAATCAACCCATCGCCCAACCCTTGTCCTGCCCCTTCCCCAGTGCGCTCACCCCATGTGAAGAGTGGAGACGCTGGCAGCAGCCACCCCCAGGCCCTGCACTCCCTTGGAAAATTCGCCGTTGAAACTTGAAGCATTTGGATGGGGGAGGAAGCGGAAAAATTATATATATATACATATATATGTATATATATATGTATATATATATTTGGTTCTGTTTGCATTTCTTAATTCGTGCTCGGAATGTGTTGCGCACATTTAATGAGTCAGTGGGAGGGGATCGGCATCGGCCTCCCCGGCTCCAGGTGAGGGTTACAATAAAGAGTTCTTGGCAAGACCTCCCTCTCCCCAAGCCTATGTTTCTTCTGCTTCTCTGCCACCAGCCTACAGAAAAGGGTTTTTTCTTAAAGCTTTCTAATTGATCGATCCTGGCTTTCCTCAAGAGAAGAGGGTTCGGCTTTGATCTGCCAAGGATGCCCCAGGTGGATCTTTCAGCGATCGTGACACCCTCCTAAGAATAAGGAAGAGCCCGGCTCCCAAAGTGATGAGGCCAGCCCTTTTTTGGTCTGGTGGGCCTGGGGCCTGCCACCATCCATCGCAGGTGGGAGGAGGAGGGTCCTGGGAATAGTTCAAGAAAGAACTCCAGCTCTTGGGGAGGGTGGGACCTTTCGTTCCACTTTCTTCTTTTATTTATTCAGTGAACTCTTTAAAAAAAAAAAGTTTCAAATTCTGAAATTCATCTGAAGCTCTTCGAGCTTGGGGGAGGCAGGGGGAGGAAGGGGGAGGAAGAGGGAGGGGCAGTGAGTGAGGACCTGGCTGCTTTGTGAAAAGAACGGAAATCAGCACCGGCATGGAGGCCAGCGCTCCCCTCCCCTAAGACCTTGGCACTCTTTTCTCCTTCCCTCCCACTCTCGGACGGTCACGGCCCAATTAATCAGTATTGATCAAACTGGCTTTACACCCACCCCGCGCCCCCCCCACCAGGCTCCGGAGGAGGAAGAGGAGGAGCTGAAAGGACCCAAACACCTCAATAAAGCTTTAGTTTCAAAGAGGCCAGGGCGGTGGGCTGTTCTTGTGTGTCTGCGCGCCTGTGTACCCGTGTGCATTGTGTGTGCGCATGTACTTCTGTGTGTCTGTGCGTCTTATTCTGTGTACCACGTGTCCCTGTCTGCCTGGGTACACCTGTGCGTACCTGTCTTCGTGTACCTGCGCGTGCGCGCGCGGGCGCGCCCAAGGGAGGTGAGCAGGCGGCCCAGAGTCCCCGGGGCCGCCTGCGGGTGGGCGGGGCCCGCGGGGGTCACAGAGGTAAGGGGACCACTGTCACAGAGGGCCGCCCCCCCCCCCCTTCCTGCCGCTGCTATAAAACCAGCGGCCTTGGCAGCGCCGCCACAGCCCGGACCTTTGGAGGGAGAAAGGAAAGAAAGCGTTTCGGCCCTTCCTCCCCTCCTTGGCACCGGCGCGAAACGCACAGCGAACGAGCGAGTGAGAGAGCGCGCGGCCAGGAGCTGTCCCCGTCCCTGTCCCCACCCCCCAGAGCTATCAAAGGTGTGGAGGAGCAGGGAGGGAAGGAGGGAAGAGACACGGGGGGTGGGGGGAGCGTGGATGTTCCTCGAGCCCTGTCTCGCGGTGGTGACGTCGACTTAGCGGAGGTGAGACCCCCCATGGGGTGGTTGGGCCCCTGGTGTGCCCTCCCCTGACCCCAGGGGTGCCCTGCCTCTGTCCCCCCCCCCCCAGGGGCCATGGGGCCCTCCTTTTCCCTGCACGATTCGCCAGAGGTCGGGGGAGGGGGGCAGGAAGCTAGGAGGCTGGTCTAAGCCAAGCCCTGACCTCTCTGCTCTGCCCTTAGCTGCTGGCCCTCTGCTGCCTACGCGCAGCTGGCCCTTCAGAAGAGAGGAAGGGGAGGCAGGAACGTGAGCAGCGAGTCTATGCTCCCTTATTACACAGCAGCCAGTGGGTGCGCTGTGGGCATGTTCAACACATCCATGCGGGAGCTGCAGAAGCACTTGTACAAAGGGGAATACTATGCCTTCAAGTACGCCCCCATGTTCGAGAGCAACTTCATCCAGGTGCTTTCCATGGAAAGCATCCCCCCCTCTCCCCCCGTCCCGCCGCCCTAGCTCTGGCCCCAAGCTTGTCTCCTTCCCAGGCTCCCCGTGCTGCGCTATCCCAGTTTTATGGCGGGGCGGGCGGCTGCAGCAGCAGCATTTGGGGTCTGAGTGAGACAGGTCCACGAATCCCAGATCTGCCCGGGGGTTGAATAACAAGGCTTGGTGGAGCAGGATGTGTTGGGGTCTGAGAGGATTCCACTTGAGAATGGGGTGGGGAGGGAAGAGAGGCCTCAGATACCAACCAGCCGTGAGGTAGGTTTGCACCTGGCGAGGGATTGATCATCCATGAGTCTTAGATAGTGTCCATCTGCCTCCAGTCCATCCAGAGGAGGGGGAGAGCTCTATGGAAGTGGGCACCTGGTCTCTCCCTGCCACGTTTCCCTTCATTTTCCTCCCCCTTCCCCACTGCAGATCAGCAAGAGAGGGGAAATGATTAGCATGCAT
>NW_020943580.1:0-1416 GCF_900497805.2 Vombatus ursinus | reverse complement strand
GGAAAACAAGAGTCAAAAGAATGAGTTTAGGGTCTGACTGATGGGTCATATACAGGAGAGGCTGCCCAGATCTGAGAATATTCTGATACTTGGGAGGGGTCATCTATATTTCTAGCCTTATACATTCACAACACATGTTTGGCCAATGAACTTGGAATCTGATGGTCTTCCATTTCAGTCATAAGCATAGGATTCACTTTATCAGAGACTCTGATGTTTGGGAACAATCTTCCATCCTGTGCATAAAATTGCTGATTCATTTTTCATCATTGTGATTTCTTCTTTAAAACATTTGATTTAGGGTTTTTTGTAATCTATATTTCACTTTTCACTTTTTTATTCCATTATTTTACTTTAGAACAATTGAGAAATTTATTGCTCTTTTACACTTCTTGAGATTCCCAAGAATTTCTGAATCTTTTCTTTTCTCTAGGGTCCCCTGAGTCACTCCTTTTTCACTTAAGAATCACACATGGAGAGAATTTGGGGAAGATGGTCAGAAAATTTCAAGCTCTCGAGATTTTCCTCCACAAAAGAAATAAAACAGCACCTCAGGGTGAACATGGAGGAGTTAAAATAAATAAGAGCAGGAAGTCCTCAAGGAATAATCAGGGAAAATCTGAAGAAAAATCCCAGGATGAGGCTTCCTTCCTATGAAGAGTAAACACTTCCAGGGTAGGTCCTTGGTCAGCTTAAACGATAAGCAGCAAGTCCTGGCATTAGCTGGGTTGGGAGGCTGCCTCTGTCCCAACCCCAGGGACTTTTAACTCTAGGACAGTGAAGGGAGTTGGGTGTCTGAGACAGGAAAAGTGGAGGGAACCTCTGCTGACAAGAAACAGTAGACTCAGCTGTGCTGTGGAGACCCCACAGGGGTTAGAAGGAACCAGGACACACCTGGTAAGTGCAGATACAGTGAGGCGGGGCTGCAGCTGACTGTGGGCATTTACAGGAGGCTGGAGGTCTTGATTTGAGTTCAAGGTCAGAGGGGAGAACTGAAGGAGGACCTAAGGCCAGAGGCACCATCCCCCATGCCCCAGGCCTAGAGATGATTACAAGAACTAAACTATTACAAAGAAATGCCCAGCCAAAGGAGAAAGAATCCAACCATATGGAGTTTCTATGAAAATACAAAAGACTGGAGTTCATCTTCAGAGGATGATACAGAAGCAAAGAAACTCTCTCCTACTCCAAAGAATACTGTCAAATGGTCACCTGCCCAAAAACAACTTATAGAACAACTTAAAAAAGACTTTAAAAATCAAAGGAGAGAGATTGAGGAAAAACTAAAAAGAAAAATAAGAAGAATCCAAGAAAAACAAGAAGATTATGAAAAGAAAGTCAACCAATTAGAAAAGGAGATCCAGAATCTTAAGGAAGAAATTGACTCCTTGAAAATCAGAATTGGGCAAGGGGAAG
>NW_020943579.1:0-1352 GCF_900497805.2 Vombatus ursinus | reverse complement strand
GGTAAAATATGAGGCAAGATTTTTAGCTGAGAAGGTACATAGTGAACCAAGGGAGGTTTGAGGAGGGATGAAAAGGTTGGAAGAGCTGCTGTGCTGAGTGGGATAGTGAATTTATTAGGGAGGTAGAATATAAAGGGATTGCCTTACAGCAGTGAGAGCCCAGTTGAGGTTACGTAACATAAATTTGTAGTGGATCTAGCAAACACAGTTGCATGATTTTTCTCCACATTTATTGAGTAGCATGTGTATAGGAACAAAGACAGAGGATGGCAGGAGTGATTCAAGGCTGAGGCTTGGCATGGCACAGTTGGTGAGATGATAAAACCTTCTTCAAAACCTTGCCAGCATGGTAGAACTACCAAAGCTTGCACCTTGCAGGAATAGCCTTTAGCAGCACAGATTCACTTCAACTGTCCAATGCTACATGGCAGTAAGACTTTAGTGGAGAATGCACACACATGTGCACATATGCTTGTACAAATACACAATATGCAAATATGTAAATGTTTGTCTGAGGCAGCTGCTTTACTAAGTGTTTTGTAATTACGGATACTCTTAGTGGAAAGAAGTTATTAGGCTTAACAGCCAAGCAGGGTGATGCACATCTGTAATCCCAGCTACCAGTGAGGCTGAGGCTAGCAGATCTCTTGAACTCATGAGTTCTGAGCTGCAGTGAACTATGCCAATAGGGTGTCTGCACTGAGGCTGGCATCAGTATGGTGAGTCCCAAAGTATAAGGGGCCATCAAGTTGCCTAAAGAGAGGTGAACCAACTGAGGTCAGAAACTGAGCAGAGTTCCCATGTCAATCTGTAGTGACATTTGAATCTAACTGTTGTGGGTTTTTTTTGTTTTTTTTTTTACCCCTGGCTATTTTGTCATATCGAGCAAAAAGAGCTAATGCATATTTTAGATTTCTTTGGGTGACAGTAGTATCAATTTATATTTATGTTGTCAGTGATTTAGAGTTTAAGCATAAGAATAATATTGCATTTTATGTTAGAAATCACACTTACTAATAAGTGTAAAATTTTGATTGTAGGACACCTCTACACCTGGCCTGTGCTAATGGATGTCCAGATGTTGTGTCTCTTTTAGTAGAGAGAAAATGCAATCTAAACCTGCTTGACAATGACAGTCTAACACTTTTAATTAAGGTATGTATTAGTTAATCTCACTGGTCAATGAAATGTGTTTTGATTTCTCTCTGATTAAAAAAATATGCTTTATTAACTTATTTAAATATCAGTAATGACCTTTTAGTATACTAAATATTATCTTAGAGTATAATTGTCTCTTTCTCTGTACTATATTGACAGGCAGTACAGTGTCAACATGAGGAGTGTGCTACTAT
>NW_020943578.1:0-5093 GCF_900497805.2 Vombatus ursinus | reverse complement strand
GAAGAACAATAGAAAGAGAAAAAATAAAATTTTCCTCATAAAGTTTAATGAATTTTAAAGAGCTGTAAATTTAAATTATTTTTAGTTTAGCTAATAGAGTGGTGTCCTGGACACATCCATAATAAGGACATCAAAGAACACAGATTTTTGACTGTGCTGTAATTGTGTACCTGTCAGTGTATTTCAGGCACTTAGGACCTGAACTCAGGCTAAGAATCTTTATGCCTCACCAGCTTCCAAACAGGAGCAACTAAGACAGGGAAGTGTTTATAAGAATGGATACCCAGCTCTTGGTAAAGTGACAAGCTGTTAAGATATCCTTTGAATGGAGAGGGGGGGGAAAAGCCATGAGTTATATTGTTTTAAAAAATCAATTTAATGGAAAAATGAAAAAGCTCATTATGGAATAAGAATATGGCATTATTCTTGGACTGTGCTTCTGAATAAAATAAGAGGAATGTGTCACGTGGAGCCCTTTCAAAATGTATTCTTCAATAGAAATAGGAGACTATACTAAGTGATTGCCTTATACTCTAAGCCTTAGAGAACAATAGGATGCTTCATTATTCCCATTACATATTAGCCTTTCTACAAGACATCCATGTTATTTGCAATGACAAAATTGCTCTTTTCTCATCCCTTTCCCACCTCTGAATCACCAGTTATGATTCCTGGAATACATTAAGCTAATAAAAATGTATTTCAAAATGTAGTCAGCTATATATTAATCATTTCTTTCTCATTTACTCTTTGGGCCTGCAATGTTCAGAAACCCTATAGAAATCTTTATACTTACAACTGTGCTAACTTCAACTGTAGCCAGTTCTTAGACTAGTTAGTAGTTATCATCACCTCCAAAATGTCTTTTATATGACATTTATTTTTTATTTCTTAAAATGTTTTTTTTTCCTCTTCTTTAACTGATGCCACTGTCAAGAGCTAATCATCTCCTGCTTTTGCTTTCCAGAAGTGGGTGGCTATGTGAACATCAACAATTTGAAAGGCTGGGGAAAATATCAAGTAATAAAGTAATCCATCATTTGTCTTCAGAAGTAGGATTATACTTAGATTATCTTCAAAATGATTAAAGATTTTATATTGGGCTAGATATATGGAGAACAAGAACAACAAAAATGTGTAAGCTAGAGATGCCATACTCAAGGAGTTTAGAGCTGAGATTATGAGAAAGCACATGTAGAATAATCATCAAGCAAGATGGCATTATGCACTGTGAAGAAATCAGTTTTGTATTTGTCCAATTATATTAAATTGAGTGAAGTAAATTAATCTGAGATATATTGGTTCTGTTATAAATACACACACACACATATATATAGTCTGATTATTTTTAAACATCAGGTTTCTGAGACATGCAGAGTCAGCTACCCATCATAAAAGGCTTCGAAAAGTAATTAGATTCACTTAGAAAAGACACAATGACATCATTTTCTTAAACCATAATATAAAAAACAGCTCCCACTCACCCACCCACCCACACAAGGAAATTATCTCATAGGCAAAATTGGAATGAGGGGGGTCGGGGGGAGGGAGAGAAGTGCTTACTATCTGTCATATTGTGTCAAGTCTGGGATCTGTGCAGCTAAGCTGCGGGGGGTTGGTAAAGGAAAAATTTGAGGTGGGAAAGAAAAGAAGGACCCCTAGCAAAAGCCTACCTCCTCTGACAACCCAGGGTAGGATGAAAACAACTTTTTTGAAAGGAATGTTCATATTTAATGTTTTCAAAATAGAAGAATGCATGAGATGGAGGAATAAGGGAGGAATTTCCTATGGAACTCATAGGATAACTGACTTCAGCAGACAGAAGAAGAGAGAGACAGAGACAAAGAGAAATCACTATTAAAGAAAGTTGGAATCAAGCAGCATAATGACAAGAGGTTGAGCATTTAGAAAGGGGGTGGAGACTGGGAACAGATTAATGATTAGAATAACAAAACAAAATGCATATACTAAAGACTGAATTAAAAGAAAATAAATGACAGATTATTTAACACAATTTAAACAAATAAACCCTAAAAGCGAGTAAATTCCCTAACAAATGGAAAAATGATAGAATGAATTTTTAAAAAATCCACATTTTATATATATATATAATGTATACATAATACATGCATGTATATATACATGCATACATATATGAAAACATTTATATGATGCAAACATATACTTTAAATGAATCAGTGATTTCATTAATACTCATGTTCCCACTAATGATGCATATTAAGAACCATTTTTGCTTGTGAAACTCCTGTGTATTACTATTAGTTTACAACAGGGGGCTCACCCAATATGTTAAAGGCTTTCATTGCTTTCCCCTGATATTATGAGCATACCTGGAAGTTCACCAGTCATCCCTCTTCATTGCCACATGACCACTTCATCTTCTTTTGCTATCATACATTTCCTTGATGATTATTTTTGTCCCTGTTCTTCCAAGTTTCTTAATTCTTCTGTATTACAACTTATTCACTTACAAGATGTTCCTTTCCAATATGCTCTATGTGATATTTATTTTTTTAATTTTCCATTGTCTATTTTATTTCAAGTATTATTGTCATATCAATCAATAAATCACTAAACATTTATTAAGTGCCTACTATATGCCAGAGCTATGCTAAGCTCTAGCCATATGAAAAGAGGCAAAAAAAAAAAAACAAATAAAAAACAACAAAAAACAGTCTGCCTTTAGGGAACTTGCAATATAATGGGGGAGATCACATGAAAGAAATAAATATATACAAAGTAAGCTCTATACAGGATAAATAGGAAATAATTAACAGAGGAAAGGCACTGGAATTAAAATGGTTGGAGAAGACTTCTAGTAAAAGGTAGGACTTTAGAAGTGACTCAGAGGAAGCCAGGGAGGTCAGTAGTTGGAGATGAAGAGGGAGAGTGTTCTAGGCATGGGGATGCCCAGAGCCCAAAGATGGAATATCTTGTTTATGTCACTGGATTGAAAAGTGCATGTTGGGGAGTGAGGTGTAAGAAAAAGGTTAGGGTATGAAAATCAAAAATAGCATTTTGTATTTGCTCCTGGAAGGAATAGGAAATCGTCAGAGTTTATTGAGTAGAAAGGTGACACAATCAAATCTGGAATTAAGGAATATAATTTTGGTGGTTGAATGGAGGATGGGTTGTAAAGGGGAGAAATTTGAAACAGACAGACACACCAGTAGACTATTGCAGCAATAAAGGTGTAGGGTGATGAGGGCCTGTATTAGAATGGTGATAGTGTCAGAGAAATAAAGGGAGTATGTATCAGAGATATGTTGCAAAGGTGAAATGGGCTGACCTTGGCAATAGTTTAGATATGGGAGATGCGAAATATTGAGGAATTCAGAATGATTCTTAGGCTGTGAACCCAAAGACTAAAAGCATGATGTTGCCATATATCAAGATTAGTGGAATGCTAATATTAAAAAAGACAGCGTTTTGCTGGTCCAGCAAGTTGGTGTCATTAAAAGAGCTTTGCAATTTCCAACTGACCTCCTTTTTATTCTTGTTAAATCCTCCTTTGAACTATTCAGATGAGATACCCATGTTCCCCTTCCATCCTTCATTCTTCTGGCACATCAATCATAAAAAAGTAGTATCTTACTGCCCCTTCTTTATTTTTTCCCTAGTGAATTATATTTAAACCTCTTTTAATTTTTCCTCTAAAAAAAAAAAAGAAGAAAACCAGAGTAAGGTTCTGTATTTGTCGTTTTTAACTTCTTCATCTGAGACATTGAAGACAATGTGATCCTAAATTTCATTATCTTCAATGTCACAAAGGGAGTGGAAAAACAAAAAAAATTCATTAGGGAAAAATGAAGAAGAGGGAGTAATTGGTACTTTCTCATTTTAGAATATTAGCTCCTTTTAATTACTCAAATGCATTTACATTTTAATCAGTCAATAAACATTTATTAATGACCTATGTGCCAGAAACTATGCTAAGCATTAAGAATGTTAAAAAAAAAAAAGGCAAAAGACAGTCCCCGACCTCAAGAAATTCACAATCCAATGGAGGATGTCACAGAAAAAGAAATTAAATAAGGAGGCAAAGAGAGAGAGATTGTAGGGAAGTGGGGAAGGAGAGTATAGGTGGGGTATGATGAAGTCCTGCAGCCAGATGGGAAGTTATGAAGTGATGAGGTGTCTGCCCTTGGCCTCCTCCTCCTCCTCCTCCTCCTCCTCCTCCTCCTTCTTCTTCTTTTTTTTAGTGAGGCAATTGGGGTTAAGTGACTTGCCCAAGGTCACACAGCTAGTAAGTGTCAAGTGTTTGGTCTGAGGCCAGATTTGAACTCAAGTCCTCCTGACTTCATGGCTGGTGCTCTATCCACTGTGCCACCTAGCTGCCCCTGGCTGCTTTCTTAAATAAAGGATTTAGTGAATTTCAGGGCTTATTTGATCTTGTAGGAAGATGTGTTGCTACAGGTATGCTGTTTTTCTTTTGCCTTTTGAAATATTATTTTCCAAGATTTGCTCTCTTTTTTTTGCGGCTTCATTGTTGTGTTTCATGATATTGAATAGTTTCTTAATACTTGACTTCTTTCTTTCAGGCTGGTTACACTATTTTGTCTTCATTCTAGAAGCTCTCAACTTTGGTTCTGTCATTTTTTGGTGTTTTCAGTTTGGGGATTTTTTCAATAGGTGACCAGTGAATTCTATTTGTACTTTTCCCTTTTGTTCTAATTTTTCTGTTTCCTTCCTTCCTTCCTTCCTTCGTTCCTTCCTTCCTTCCTTCCTCCCTTCCTTCCTTCCTTCCTATTTTTTTCTTTTGTTTAGTGTTGGTTTTCAGTGAGTTTGATGGTTCTTAAATTATTTTTCCTCTAATAGTTTTTCAGGACTCTTTATTTTTTTTCAGTTGTAGGTATCTCGCATGTTCTTTTTTTGTCTTTTGACTTTGTTCTTATATATTTTGTCATTTTATGAAATTATTAAATTCTGTTTGCACATATTTTTTATGAAGCTCATGAATTTTTCACCTTATGTTTCAAATTATTTATTCTCTATTTTTTCATTAAAAGGCTTTTATTTAATGTTTTACTTACTTCATTTCTTCCTTTCATTCTCAGAATCCTTATCACCAC
>NW_020943577.1:0-7114 GCF_900497805.2 Vombatus ursinus | reverse complement strand
AAAAAAAAAAGCTTAAACATCTTTGAAGAAAATATCAAAGAAAACTTCCTTGATATATTAGAACCAGAGGGCAAAATAGAAGTTGAAAGAATTCACCAATCACTCCCTGAAAGAGATCCCAAAATGAAAACTCCCAAGAACATCATAGCCCAATTCTAGACCTCACAGATCAAGGAGAAAGTATTGTAAGAAACTAAAATGAAACAATTAAAATACCATGGAGCTATAGACAGCATCGCACAGAAGTTGGCAGCTTCTACACTAAGGAACTGGAGGGCTTGGAATGTGATATACCAAAAGACAAAAGAGTTAGGATTACAACCAAGAATCACCTACACAGCAAAATTGAATACAAACTTTCAGGGAAAAAATGGCTATTTAACAAAATAGAGGACTTTCAAACATTTCTAATAAAATGACCAGAGCTGAATAAAAAAAAAATGATCTCCAAATACAAGAATCAAGGGAAACATAAGTAGGTAAAAAGGACACAAGAAAGAGAAAACATAAGATACTCAATAAGGTTAAACTGTTTAATGATATTTATAACTCTTAAAAACTTTATCACTCTAGGAGCAATTAGAAGGAATATATGTAGACAGAAGGTGAATTTTATAAGATGTTACCCCAAAATAAAGAAAATATGGGGTAAGAAAAAAATTGGAAGAAGAAGGGGGGAAGGGAGATTGGGTCAATTATCTCACATAAAAGAGGCATGAAAGAGCTATTAAAATGGAGGGGGGCATTTGGGGGGGCAGCAAAGTTTAAATCTTATTCTCATTAAAATTCATTCAAAGAGGGAATACCATTCACACACAGTTGGATATAAAATCAATCTTGCCCTATAAGTAAGTAAAGGGATGGGGATAATAGAAAGGGGGGTGCTGATAAAAGGGAAAATATATTGGGGAAAACAGTGATCAGAAGTAAAACACTTGTGAGGAGGGAAAGGGTGGGGATTAAGAGAGAGAGGTGGATAAACAAGTTAAAAATAGCATGGAAGAAAATGTCGAATTAAGTATCACAACTATAAATGTGAATAGAATGAACTAAAATATCAAATGGAAGAGGATAGCAGAATAGATTGAAAACCACACCCCTACAATATATTGTTTACAAGAAACACATTTGCTCCCAAAGTGTTCTGATGCAGTGGAAAGCCTGATCACTGCCCTCCTAGTCTGAGCTCTATAAGTTTCTGACCTGGGTTTAGGTCTCCATCATACTATTTTTGTTTTGCCCCTGGTTGAATGTTCCAGTGGACCACTGTTGAACTCAACCACAATCAACCAGGTAGAAAGCACTGCTGATTCAAAGTGATAGAAGTGCAGGTTCCTTTAATCTGGGTTTCCTGTCATGGCTATTTTACTGTTGATTTCATATTGAGCTAGAAGCTGGAGCTGAAATGCTGCTTCACTCCTGGCATCAGAGCAACACAGCTATTGTTGATATCTGAATTTGTTCCTCACTCAGTAGATACACTGAGTGCTCATAGGCTGTTCCTCATCCTAGAATGACACTCTTAGGCAAAGATCTCCTTCTCAGTATATTCTAGATTTGTGACCCAGAACTGAGTCATAAGCAACTGACCTGCCAGTTATGCCTTGTTATGAGTCTGGCTGGGATCTCTTTTTGCTTTTGGGCATAGCTTCAGTCCTCTTTCAGTTTTTGTGTGCTAGAATGCTGCATGCCTCTGGCCAGATCTATTCTCTAGTGTCCTCAGACCTCTCTATCTCCCTATGCTGAGCGGGGCTGAAAAAGAATTGATTTTTTTTTTCTTGGATTTCTATATCCTTATTTGATCTGGTGTGTTTTTTAGATCTTTCCTGGAAGAGGTGTGTGGGAAAGTTTTGCTGTCAAGAAGTCGAGAAGGTTGAGGATGGAGGAAAAATCATTCTATTTGTTAATAAACACATCTCTGGTGGCTTCAGAATAAAAAAGTCTCAACCAAATGATGAAGTCAGAAGTCAGATTACAGAAGGTTTTGGAAGGAAGTGTGAGAAGTGGAGACCCTGAATGTGGAAGTCTTTTTCAAGGCATTCCAAGGGCAAAGGAATATAGGATGACAGCTACTAGCTACTGGGCATGGTAGGCTCTTGAGAGAGGTTTCTGAGGATGAGGAAGACCTCAGCATCTAAGAGGAGCCAGTAGGAGGAGGAGATTGATAAGAGAGAAAGTGAGGTTGATAGTGGGGGGCGTTTCCTGGAGAAGATAAGAGATGATAGGATAGATGGAGAATTTAGAGGGTTTGACCTTGACAATCAGAAACCCCAACTCATCACCAGAGACCACAGTTAAGGAAATAATAGGGGGATGATGTCAGTAATGTAAGATGAAGAGGAGAAAGGCAGGAGAAGAGGGAGTGCTGGTGAACTGTCTCAGTTATATTCAGCTAAGTATGAGGCAAGCTCTTCAGCTAATAACAGGGGAGGAGAGGGTGCTCAGGGTGAGATGGGAGGCAGGAGAAAAGAGATAATTTGAAACAGATGCTGTGGTGAGTGAGACATTGAATCAGGACTTCCTTAAAATGGACAGCCCAGTTAAAATTAACTAGCAGTCATTTTTAATGGACCCAGTGAACCTAGTTTCATAATTTCCTCTAGATCCATTCAGCAGCACATGAGTTGGAGAGCAGAATGCTATGAATTATTCTTGTTTATGATTACCACCATTATAAATAGGCCATACTTACCTGCCCAAATTCAGGTTTTCTAAGTTGTGGGTGATATTTATAGCTTTTCTTCCTGTTCTGATCCTCATGAATCTCTAAAAGTGACTCACTTGGTTATTTTGTTTTTGTATGTATATTGGTAACAAGCAAGTTAAACTAAAGATCTTAACACATAATGGCAAATTTTGTGATAGATATCACTGAAACTTGGTAAGGTTAGGCCTTTGACTGGAATATGACTCTGAGAGTTTATATCTATTTGAAAGAAAAAGGAAAGGTGGGGTATTATGGAGTGGAGATGTATATAAGGAGTTGAAGATACAAGAGAAAATCTAGGATACAGAGTGAAGGCACATGGTAGATTGATAGATACAGAAAGAAGCAATATTGTTATCAGACTATGCTGAGAATCACTTAGCATGGAAATAAGTGGGAAGTTCAGGATACAGATTATGAGCCTAACAATGGCTGGTGTCAGCAGTGACAGGAAATGTTAGTTATCCAGACATCTGTTTGAGTTCTTGGTGTGATAAAGGCCGATCAGCTAATCACTTCTTTATTTGACCTAATAACAATTTCATCTTTCAAAAGGTAGAGGTGACAAAAGGGATATTTTATGTTGGGTCTGCTTTTTACCAACAAGGAGGACCTAGTTGCTTAGGCTGAAATGATGCAAACTTTGGGGAAAATCGAACATTCCATCTTAGAGTTTGTAATAGAGGAGAGTCAAACTGGGCTGAGTATGGCCTAGTTTGGGCCTTATATATAACCTTGTATATAGCCTTATATGTAGTCTTGATTTGGGAGAATAGATTTCAAGGGGTCAGAGAAAGGAAAGAAATCTTACCTATGTATGTGTATGTATATGCAGAGATGCACGTATATATATGAGTATATGTGACACATATAGGTATATAATGTGGCTGTGGATTATTGCCATAAGTATTTAAACACAAAAAAAAGATTATTGTGCCTTCAAGTATATGATAAAAGTTTTCATGGAGAAACAGGTATTAAATTGCAACTTAAGGGATGGATAGTATAAAGAGAAAAGAAGAAAACATTCCAAGTCAGGAGTCTGATTTGGGATTTTTCTAAGAGGTAATGTTTTGTTTTTCTCTCAATGACCTGGTAATTGACAAATTACCTTGGAAAATTCTATGATACTGAGTCCTGGAAATACACAATATAATGAGATAATATTAGAATTATATAATGTATAGGTATGTGTGTACACAGAAATGCAAAGGTGTGTTATTGTTTAACAACCAGTTTGGGGCTAAAAGTACAAATCACCCATTTAAATTTACTCTGCATTGTTAACATTTTCTCCACCACTTTTTAAAGTCTAATCAAAAAAACAAACCAAGCTCTGATGTGTATAACATTTGAGTATTTCCAAAATAAAAATGCTCACAATCAGAATTTAAGAAGGAGGAGAGATGGTAGTGAGAGTTGATTCTAGCAACCCTTAATATATACCAGCTGATAAGGATAACTTCTGCCTGATTATCAACACAAGGAATGACATTTATCTTGTTTTGTAGTTAGCAACTTAAAGAAATTCTAGTCAGATATCTTCATGTCCTTAGAATATGAAGCTTGCTGGTAATTACTTTTGAAATTGTTATTTCTGAGATATAAAAGAGTAAACATCTGTTCTCCAATTAGAATGGAGTCCTAAAAAACAGTAACACAGATTTTTTCCCCATGAGTTTTAATTTGTGATGTTCTTATATCATTTGAAAATTTATGACATCCTTAATGTATACACATATGCATGCACACACATACATACATACTTACACACATACATGTATATGTATATATGTACTTATGTGTAAATAAGGTGGGTTTTGCTATTTTTCTTTCGATAATAGTTCCAAGTATCCATGGATAAAATAATCTCTAGTTCCCAGGCTCATGCCTCATAAACATCTCTGCCACACTTGCACAGCATTATATAATGATAAATAACATAAACATTTGTGCTTAAAGTTGTAAATATCTGCTGTGCCTGCACAGCGAGATATAATAATGAGTTAATAGAAACTTGTGAGGTGATTGCTAGCAAATTGCCTTCTTTGTGTGCTTCTCTATAAATCAGGTGAGCACCGGCCAGTGAGTTGAGAGTTTGGGAATGTGACAGTGTAATGCTGTGCTGCCCTCATAGAGGCTTAGGGGAATAGGAGTTGTGCACCTACATAGTGATTGCTGTTCCATTCTTGCTGGCACCTGCAAGAAGAGTAATGAGGGGAATCTGTTGGAGTTGGTGCTCCCATTATCAACAACCCCATAGAACAGAATAATAAAGTAAGATAATCATTCAACCGCTCATTGTGGAAGTTCCTATCCCTCTGGCTGCCTAGATCTAGAATAAAGCTGCCAGAGGCTGAAGCCCCAAAGCTCCAGTAGTGCCTTCCACTTAATATAGTGTGCATGCATATATGTATGTATGTATGTATGTATATATGTATGTATGTATGTAAACTAGATGTGCCAATTAGTTATATTCTCCAAAGAGCCTTTAGATTCTCCCTCTCTGTTGGGACAACCAGGTGGTGCAGTGAATAGAGTGCCTGAAGTCATGAAAGCTCATCTTTCTGAGTTCAAATCTGGGACTCAGACATTTACTAACTGTACGACCCTGGACAAGCAACTTAACCCTGTTTACCTCAGTTTCCTCATCTGTAAAATGAGCTGGAGAAGGAAATGGCAAACCACTCCAGTATTTTTGCCAAGAAAACCTCACATGGGATCATTCTGAAGAGTTGGACATGACTGAATAACAGCAAACTTTTATGACTCAAGCCAGATTATTTTGCTTGCTACTAGAAAACAGAGTTAGTACCAGTAGGTAGATGTTAAAGGGTGGTAGATTAGGAAGAAAAATTGCCTAAGAATTACAACTGTCCAAAAAATAGAATGGGCTGCCTTCAAAGGTAGCGCTTCATGACTGAAACTGTTCAAACAAGGGATGGATGATCACTTGTAAGAGATTTTGTAGGAGGGTATCCATGTTTTAGTTATAGGTTGTAGTAAGTAAAGTAAAATATCTTAGAATTCTTAAGATTCTGTAGTTCTGTGGATTTCTTCAAATCCATTAAAATCCTAAGCACATCAAATAGCTAGGCTGTGTCCATGAATGAGCTCTGCAAATAAGTTTGTTCATGCCTAAACGCTCATCACTTCATCACCACCAGCTGCATCCCCTAGGTTGGAGGGGGGAGCCATGCACTTGCAAATCTCAATTTAAAAGGCAGTTCAGTTCATGTCTACCTATACTACTTTGGGGCCTGATGAGGTCTAGAGGTTTAGGGATGCTGGCACCCCAAAATCACAACAGGCAGGTCCTGCTCAAAAGAATTACACCTAAGTCTTTCAGTCAAAGACAAGGTTAATTAGAACATCCTCCATATAGGCCAAACTCTTAAGGAGTCTGAACCTTAGTGAGCTATTGGCTAGAATTTAAGGTTTGCAAAGCACTTCACAAATATCCTTGGTTATTCACATTAATGGAGACAAGATGGACCTTATTTACAGAAAGACTGTGGGAGAGATGTAGGAGTGGCCAAGTGGTCTGAGGGGACTGTGAGGTATTAGAATGCCAGGGACCTGGACCAAGGGAAAAAGGAGCCTAGCTAGGATTAAGGGTGGTAAGTGGCCAGGAGCCATAGGGAGGTAAGACAGGCTAGGCTAGGTTAAAGGTAAGAGAGAATTGAGAGATTGGGTGTAGCCACAATGAAAGGCCAGTTAATTGGATTATAGTCAAATAGAGATTTGGCCAAAACCCTGGTTTTTCCTTTCTGGGGTCCAGATCCCAACCCTATCATTTCCAACTTTTCCACCTGAGAAAACCTCATTATTTTGCAAGATCCAATGAGCCCTGCAACTCACATCTCCTACCTTCTGTCCCTCTGTTCCAAGGGTGGAACCACGAGTTCCAAAACCTCTGTTTAAGAAGGGAGCTCAGTTCAGAAAATTTCATTTCTCCTCTGGCTGCATTATTTTGAGCTTTCTCTGACTTTTCCCTCATGCCTTGGGTTGGGTACCTTCTCAGCACTAATGTTTCCCTCCATGCTCTTCCTTTTTAGCTTCCTTTTCTGTGTGTATGTTTTGTTTTTTTGTTTTTTTTTTTGGTCTGTTTTTTTTTAATCCATTGCATAAACTCCTTGAGGGCAGGGGCTGTATTTCCATTTTCCCATTTGTATTCCCAGTGTTTAGCATGGTTTCTGACACATGCTTAATAAATACTTATTGACCTGAGGAACTTAAGGGATGTCGTAGAGGTGTTGGAGAGGCCTATTGTTAAAATTTTCGATTTGAGCATTTATACCTAAGGAATCAGCAAATTCCACAAATTGGTGCTTGATTAATTGTTTTGTTGATTGTCTTCTAGACTAAGAAACTGATGGGGAAAATGCTAAAGGAGATTGAGCTTAA
>NW_020943576.1:0-3437 GCF_900497805.2 Vombatus ursinus | reverse complement strand
TATTGATTAGAGAAATACAAATTAATACAACTCTGAGGTACCACATCACACATATCAGATTGGCTAACATGACAAAACAGGAAAATGATAAATGTTGGAGAAGATGTGGGGAAATTGGAACACTAATGCATTGCTGGTGGAGTTTTGAACTGATCCAACCATTCTGGAGAACAATTTGGAACTATCCCTAAAAGACTATAAAACTTCTGATCCAGTAATACCCCTACTAGGTCTGTATCACAAAGAGGTCATAATAAAGGGAAAAAGACCCACATGTTCGAAAGTATTTATAGCAGCTCTTTCTGTGGTTGCCAAGAATTAAAAATTGAGGGTATGTCCATCAATTGGGGGATGGCTGAACAAGTTGTGGTATATGAATGTAATGGAGTACCATTGTTCCATAAGAAATGGTGAGCAGGCATATTTCAGAAAAACCTGAAAAGTCTTGCATGAACTGATGCTGATTGAAGTCAGCAGAACAAGAACAATATACACAGTAATAGCAACATTGTGTGATGACCATCTTTGGTAGACTTAGGTCTTTTGAGCAATGCAATGATCTAAGACAATTCCAAAAGACTCAGGATGAAAAATGCTATCCATATCCAGAGAGAGAACTATGGAGTCTGAATGGAGATTGAAGCATACTAATTTCTCTTTGGTTTTCTTTCTCATGGTTTTTTCCTTTAGTTTGATTCTTCTTTCACAACCTAATGTGGAAATATGTTCCATTTGATCATACTTTTATATTCTATTTTAGATTTCATGCCATTTTGGAGAGGGGGCAGTAGAGAGCAGGGAGAAAATTTAGAACTCAAAATGTCATAAAAGTGAATGTTGAAAACTAAATATGAATAAATGCTTTTTAAATAGTGGTTATTACTTTTGGATGAGGCTCTAACTCAAATCCTGGCATCATCACACCTATAATATTGGCCTGTTTATTTAAATCCAACCTTATTTTCCATGGCTGTCCACCACACCAACTTCATTTTAATTATATCAATACCCATTGTACCAAATGCATATTTAATATCCTCATTTTCTGACATTTACTCATACTGGAGGAAGAACGTTGTGCAGGGTATCTCATACTTCCTACTAAAAAGGGAAAAAAATATACTGGATTAGACTCACCCCAAAGTATCTTGTTTTTCCATATTTCTATTATTTCAGGGATTACAAATAACTATTGAGTGAGAACAATAGCTTTTATTTCCATCAGTTCACATGTAAGTCCCTGCTTACATGTAAAATCACACCTGGGCATAAGCAATGTCAATTAGCAAATTATTAAAAAACATAAAAAATACTTGCTTCTTTTAATTGTAACTAAGTTATTTTGTCAAATATTAAAAATCTACTTTTTCTTATTTTCAAACCTCCCCCCACACATGGGAGAAACATGATTTTATATTTTGGTTTCTTTCTAATGACATAGATGATGACCTCCCAAGTTACACAAACACACACATAAATGTACATATGCATATATATAGATGCATATACACTTATGTACATTTACAAATATGTATATGTATCTATATGTTTGTATACATCTATTTGTGTGTGTATATACATACATATGTGTATGTATATATGTATTTAGGGATGTGTATGTGCACATCTGTGTGTGTGCATCTTCATTTCAGAATTTCTAATTTCTTATTTTGATTGAGAATTTCAAGTATAAGTGAGAACTGAACTACATATTAAAATTGTGTATCTTTTATTAGATATTGTTGTTCAGTGATTTCAGACATGTCCGAATGTTAGTCATGTCCATGACCCCATTTGAAGTTTTCTTGGCAAAGATATGGAATGCTTTGCCATTTCCTGCTATAGATCATTTTAGAAATGAGGAACAGAGCCCAACAGGGTTAAATAATTTGTCCAGGGTCACACAGCTAGTCAATGTGTGAAGCCACATTTGAACTCAGGTCCTACTGACTCCAGGGATGGTGCTCTATCTACTGGGCCAACTTGCTACCCACAATTGCACAGTTATTTTATAATCTATATCCTTGTTATTGTTGTTTTTATAAATATCTTGCATAAGGTGTTGAATGAATGAGTCAGTTTCTTATTGAGGCATTTGTTATGACTTATCATTATGATATGACACTTTAATATTTAAGAAGGTCCCTTCCCTTTACTTTGTTCCAAGAAATTCTTGGTTACTGAGAGCACATAATTCTTATAAAAATCATTTGAAATAAAATCTCCTATTAAGATGATATAACATTGTCATTAAGAACAATTATGTAAGAGATAACATCATGACTTCAAATGTAGTGAAATATACATAGAATTCCACATGTAGAAAATTCAATAAGAATAAACTGTATTGGATAATTCTACATTAAATTCTCAAAGCACAAATGCAGAGTTGTGGTTAGAATGACCAGTATTGTAAGCCAAGAAATTCTGTCACTGACTGCTTAGAAAATTAGGACTGATTTCCCCAGGGACAGCTGTCCAATGAAGCTCACTACACTAGTATGATTGATTTCCCTAGGGGGAAAAAAGTACCAAGTCTGATGTGATTTCACATCCAATGTGTGAGCTCCCTGGCAGAGACATGTTTGGCTGCTGGAACATATTGTTCTCCAATCTCCAAAAGAGGTGTTTAGACAAATAGCTCTCCTCTTGGTCATTAAGAAGACAGTCTAAAATGGATCCTCTTTTTACCTGAACACATAGGGGATTTGTAACTGTTATTAAGAATTTCTTCCAGACCAGTACTAATGTGAAAAGCAAGTAGGTCATCAATAATTAGCACAGAGTTTATTGGGTAGATATAGCCAAAGTTTATTATATGTAGAAGAAGGAAAATTTGCAGCATGGGTCTAAATATCAACTCCTTGTGAATTCAAGTCATACATAAAATACCATCTCTGAAATGAAAATCAAAACAAAATTTAAATTAATGAAAAATAAAAACCAGTTATAAGACACATTCTAGTCATATACAAACAAATTGGACAAAAATGATAGTTCTTATTTTGGATAATACTATTCACCAAACATCTTCTTAAGAACTAAAGAGATGTATATGTTTATGTTTTGGTGGGCGATTTTTTTTGGGGGGGGCACAAAATTTGGGTATTGTCTTCACTTATTCAAATATAGAATTCTAGGCACTAAAAAGATGAGTTATAATTCACAGTTATTATTGACCCAATCACATCCTTTAAAAATGTTTACATATTAACAATGAAAAGCTTATATCTGAATATTTTTTACCAGGTCTTTTATTTCATTGGGAACTAAAGAGAAACATATAACATAGAACTTACCTAGACATTAATTCAGGTAACCTTTGGAAAGCCACACTAATGAAATAAACTTATTTGTCATGCTATATTCTGGAGAATTGAACACATACACACACACACACACACAAACATAATTTTAGAACAGAATTGAAGTTCAGT
>NW_020943575.1:0-4030 GCF_900497805.2 Vombatus ursinus | reverse complement strand
AGAACTGAAAACTTACAGGTCCCTAGAAGTATCTCTGAAAACAGCTGCACAAAACCCCCAAAGCTTGGCACAGTACACCCACCACACTGCAAACAGAGCCTTTCCTTGAAAAAGAGTTTAAAAGTCAAATAATTCACTGGGAACATGAGCAAATAGTGGAAAAAAACTCAGACTATAGAATCTTAATTTGGTGACAAAGAAGATCAAAACATACAACCAGAAAAAGACAACAAAGTCAAATCTCCTACATCCAAAGCCTCCAAGAAAAGTATGAATTGGTCCCAGGCCATGGAAGAGCTCAAAAAGGATTTTGAAAAGCAAGGAAGAGAAGTAGAGGAAAAATTGGGAAGAGAAATTAGATTTGATGCAAGAAAATCATGAAAAACGAGTCAACAGCTTGCTAAAGGAGACTCAAAAAAAAAATACTGAAGAAAATGACACCTTAAAAATAGACTAACCCAAGGGCAATTAGGTAGCGCAGTGAATAGAGAACCAGCCCTGGAGTCAGAAGGACCTGAGTTCAAATTTGGCATCAGACACTTGACACTTACTAGCTGTGTGACCCTGGGCAAGTCACTTAACCCCAATTGCCACACACACATACACACACACACACACACACAAAATAGACTAACCCAAATGGCAAAAGAAGTCCAAAACGTCAATGAGGGAAAGAATGCCTTAAAAAGCAGAATGGGGGGGCGAGCTAAGATGGGGGGGGTAAAAGCAGTGACTTGCTTGAGTTCTCCCCAGAACCCCTCCAAATACCGGTAAAAATGACTTTAAATAAATTCTAGAGCAGCAGAACCAAGAAAAGGATAGAGCGAAACAAATTTCCAGCCCAAGACAACCTGGATGGTTGATGAGAAAGGTTTGTTGCACCGTGCTGGGAGAAGAGCACAGTTCAGCTTGGGCCATGCCTGCAAAGACAGGGCCCAGCAAACCCAGAGCAGGCCTCAGGGGACTAAATCAAGGGGAGCTGTGGTGGTTTCCAGACTTCTAAATGCACAAATGCCAAAAACAACTTAGAAGAACAGTAGGAGAGATCTGTCGGACCTCAGTGAGAGGAGCGTGATCCAGTCCCGGCCCTATCACAGCCCCAGGGTGGCGGCCACAGCAGCAGTACCTGCTTCCAGAGCTCTCAGCCCACAGATGGTGGGGGTATCAAGATCAGAGGGGGATTGCAGAGATCTGTCTGCTGGTGCTGAGGCAGCATTCTCTTGCTTTGTCCATACTTGGATCTGGGTTGCAGTCCTGGGTGGCAGGTCCCGGGATAGGAGCTCTGGCATGGAGGAGCTTGTGCCGGTGGTGGAAAATGAATCCTCCTCACAGTTCCAAGGTAGAAAAGAATGCTTGTGGTCACTCATAGACCAGAACACAGACCAAGAAAGGAGTAAACACCTCTCCTTGTAAACATCATACCAATTTGGAAGAACTGCAAATTTATAGGTTCCTAGAAGTACCTATGAAAATAGCTGCCAAAAACCCCTGAAGCTTGGGACCGTACACCTGCCTCACTGGAAGCAGAGCCCTACCTTAACCAAAAGTTTAAAAGTCAAGTAAATGGCTGGGAACTTGAGCAAACAACATAAAAAAAACTCAGACTATAGAATCTTACTTTGATGACAAAGAAGATCAAAACATACAACCAGAAGAAAACAACAAAGTCAAAGCTCCTACATACAAAGCCTCCAAGAAAAATATGAATTGGTCTTAGGCCATGGAACAGCTCAAAAAGGATTTTTAAAAGCAAGGAACAGAAGTAGAGGAAAGACTGGGAAGAGAAATGAGATTTGATGCAAGAAAATCATGAAAAACTAGTAAACAGCTTGCTAAAGGAGACCCAAAAAAATAGTGAAGAAAATAACACTTTAAAAAATAGCTTAACCCAAATGGCAAAAGAGGTCCAAAAAGCCAATGAGGAGAAGAATGCCTTCAAAAGCAGAATTGACCAAATAAAAAAGGAAATCCAAAAGCTCATTGGAGAAAATAATTCCTTAAAAATTAGAATGGAGTAAACTTTGAGAAATCAAGAAATTATAAAACAAAACCAAAAGAATGAAAAAATAGAAGACAATGTGAAATATCTCATTGGGAAAACAATTGACCTAGAAAATAGATCCATGAGAGATAATTTAAAAATTATTGGACTACCTGAAAGTCATGATTTAAAAAAAGAGCCCAGACATCATCTTTCAAGAAATTATCAAGGAAAACTGCCCTGATATTCTAGAACCAAAAAGTAAAATAGAAATGGAAAGAATCCACACATCACCTCTTGAAAGAGATCCCAAAAGGAAAACTCCTAGGAATATTATAGCCAAATTCCAGAGTTCCCAGGTCAAGGAGAAAATATTGCAAGCAGCCAGAAAGAAACAATTCAAGTATTGTGGAAACACAATCAAGATAACACAAGATTTAGCAGCTTCCACATTAAAGGATCCTCTGGAGGGCTTGGAATATGATATTCTGGAGGTCAAAGGAGCTAGGATTGCAATCAAGAATCACCTACCCAGCAAAACTGAGTGTAATGAGAAATGGGCATTCAATGAAATAGAGGACTTTCCAGAATTCTTGATGAAAAGATCAGGGCTGAATAGAAAATTTGACTTTCAAATACAAGATTCAAGAGAAGCATAAAAAGATAAACAGGAAAGAGAAATCATAAGAGACTTATTAAAGCTGAACTGTTTACATTCCTACGTGGAAAGATGATATTTGTAACTCATGAGACCTTTCTTAGTATTAGAGAAGTAGGAGGGAATATATCTATATCCATGTATCTATCTATATCTATATCCATCTATAAGATAAGATAAGGTAAGGTAAGATAGATTCCCATACCCAATTGAGTATGTATGTTACTCCCTCCTTAAGCCAAATCCAATGAGAATAAGATTCATTCATTCCCTCTCCGCTGTCCCCTCTTCCCCTCCACTGTAAAAGTTTTTTCTTCTCTCTTTTATGTGAGATAATTTACCCCATTCTATCTCTCCCTTTCTCCTTCTCCCAGTACATTCCTCTCTCACCTCTTAATTTTATTTTTTAGATATCATCCCTTCATATTCAACTCACCCTGTGCCCTCTATCCATATATATTCCCTCCAACAACCTTATAATGATAAAGGTCTCATGAGTTACAAATATCATCTTTCCATGTAGGAATGTAAACAATTCAACTTTAATAAGTCCCTTATTATTTCTCTTTCTTCTTTACCTTTTCATGCCTCTCGTGTCTTGTGTTTGAAAGTCAATTTTTGGCAGAGCCAAGATGGTGAAGTGAAAGCAGTGACTTGCTTGAGCTCTCCCCCAAACCCCTCCAAATGCCTGTAAAAAATGGCTCCAAACAAATTCTAGAGCAGCAGAACCCACAAAAAGACAGAGTGAAACAAATTTCCAGCCCAAGACAACCTGGGTAGTTGATTTGGAAAGGTCTGTTGCCCCAAGCTGGGAGAGGAATGCAGTTCAGCCTGGGTGCACAGGCAAAGACCAGACTTCAGTGAACCTGGAGCAGGCCTCAGAGGACTGAATCACAGGCAACTGTGGTGGTTTCCAGACTTCTCAACCCACAAACACCAAAGACAACTTAGAAGGTCAGTAGGAAAAGTCTGTGACTGCGGTAAGAGAGAAGCATGGTCCCAGCCCCAGCCCTGGCTGCAGTCCTGGGGTGGCGGCTCCTTCTGGAGCTCTCAGATCACAGACTGGGGGGGTATTGAGTGGCTCATCAGAGGGGGATTGCAGGGATCTTATGCTGGTGCTGAGGCAAGATTCTCTTGTTTTGCCTGTGCCTGAATCTGGGTCACAGTTCTAGGTGGCGATCCTGGGTTGAGGAGGAATGCTGGTGTGGTAGAGCTTGTAGTGGCGGTGGAGAGGAAATCCTCCTCCCAGTTCCAACACAGAAAAGAGTGCTTGTGGTCACTCATAGACCAGAGCAAAGGCCAGGAAAAGAGTAAACACCTCGCCCTTGATCATACCACCTTGGGAGAACTGAAAACTTACAGGTCCCTAGAAGTATCTCTGAAAACAGCTG
>NW_020943574.1:142270-155461 GCF_900497805.2 Vombatus ursinus | reverse complement strand
ATGGACCCTCGGTTTCCCCATATGTAAAATGAGGGGGTTGTATTCCACGGCCTTTCAGTTCCTTTCTAGTGATCAATCTTTGTGCCTGTAAGAAGTCATTGTTTGGAATTTGGGGGCATGGAACTCTCCTGAAAGTTCCAAAATGGATTAAGCTACACAATAAGGCCTCTTTCTCAGAACTTCTTCAAATCAAAAAACATTTAAGTGCCTGCTAAGTGCCAAGCCCTGTGCTAAGCATTGAGGACATAGAGAGATTCAAGGAATGTCCCCCTACTTTTGTGGAGCTCACAGTCTGGTGGTGCAGACAACATGCCAACAACTATGTAGAAATGCACTGAGGACAGGATAAATTGGAGCTAGTCAAGAGAGGGAAGGCCCTAAAACTAAAGAGGACTTGGAAATGCTTATTATGGAAGGTGGGCTCTAGCTGAGGTTTCAGGGATGCCAGGGTGAACATCGTAGGGGACAGGGATAGCAAAGAAAACTCATGGAGTTAAGAGGTGGAGTGTCCTGTTCACAGAATGGAAAGGAGGCTCCTACAATTGGATTATAGCATATATGGAGAGGAAATAGGGTGAAAGAAGACTGGAAGAGTAGGGGAGGGGGAGGTGATGAAGTATTCTAACAGCTCTGGGGAGGATTTTATATTTGATCCTTTTGCTGGGAAGCCACTGGAGGTTGTAGAGGAGGTGGTGACACGGTCAGGGGAGAGCTTTAGGAAGACAAACTTGACAACTTCGGGGAGGAAGGACTGGACTGGGGGGACATGAGGCAGCCGGACCAACTAGCAGGCTCTTGTAATACCTCAGGTGTGAGGTGATTGGGGTCTGAACCAAGAAAGTGACAATGTTGAGAGAGAAGGTAGCATAAGTTAGAGGTGTTAGAAAGGTGCAATCAACAGGACTTTGCACGGATTGAAGATGAGGGTAAAGGAGTGTGAAAATGTGAGAGTGGATGAGGAGTGCATGGTACTTTACTTGTGAGCTTAGACCACTGTGAAGATGTTTTGAATAGCATTAGGAACATAGGAAGAAAGGAGGGTCGGGGGAAATAGAATGAGTTTAATTTTGGGTATGGGAGAAGAACTGGGGAGAGTAGTGTCACTAAAACCTAGAAAGTATCAAGAAAAAGGGGTGATCAAGTGTCAAGAAGGATAAGGATTAAGAAATGGCCATGGAATTTAGCAATTTTGAGGTTATTGGTAATTTTAGAGAGAACAGTTTTAGTTGAACAATGAAATTGGGAGCTAGACTGCTGAGAGTTTGAAAGAAAGCAAGGGAAAGGAGTTGGAGACACCAGTTGTAAGTGACCAACTCTAGCTGTTTAGCTCTGAAAAGGAGGAACGATATTGGACACTGTCTCATGGGGATGGATGGATCAAGTGAGAGTGTTGTGAGGATTAGAGAGAAATGGTTTCATTTGTGGCAATAGGAAAGGAGTCTTTCATGTGTGAGAGACTGAAAATTAGAGATAAATTGACGATACCAGAGGATGGAATATTATGAGGTGGATGATGGGATAGAATGGGATTATTTGCACAGGTAAAGGGATTTGCTTTAGCATGCAGAAAGATGACCTTTTCATCTGATGCAGGGGTCAAAAAGAAAAAGAAGGCATCTGATTCATGTGAAAGGAGGAGGGTAAACGTCCAATTTTTTCAGTGAAATATGAGAACAAGTTCTCAGGTGAGAAGGTGTGGATGTGGGGTGGGGTGGGAGTGAGCCATAAGTGTAGGTAGGGAGGAATGAAAAGATTTGGAAAAGCTGCTTTGGTGAGTGGCATCAGGTGATGTCAAAGGATGGCATTGTCACAATGAGGGCCCGGGTGAGACAATGTAGCCTAAATTTGTAGTGGACTGAAGCAGCCTGGTTCCATGATTTTCTCTCTCTCCATTCAGCAGTGTGTAAGGAGGAGTGAAGCCCTCTGCCTAAATTGGAAGTAATCCAAGGCTAAATTTTGCATAAATCATCAACCCAAGTCCTTTTCCTGATCTCTATGGCTCAATCTCTTTCCCATTCTTGGAGAATCATTGGCCAGATTAATTTAGGTCACTGCCACCTCAGTTTAGGGAGCTGGAAGGTAGAGACCCCCAGGTGCACCATAGTATGAGATCCTTCAGGAGCCTAGAAAGAAGCCTCTGTGATCTTCAGTACTGGGTCTGGTCAGATTCCATCATGGTTGGAACCCCGACAAAGGTTAGAGTTGATTAGATGCAAGAAAGAGACAGAAACAAGGTGGAGGCTCAACGATGCATTTGGCAAGTAGGAGAAAGACCAGAATGCAGGGATTGAGGAAGAGGCAGGGCCCTGGTATCAGCCTTGGGCCCAGTCAACCAGTCAATAGACAGTGACTGAGCACCTTCTATGTTCTGGTCCCTGTACTAAGCCCTGGGCATACAAAGGAAAGCAAAACACACTTCCTGCTTTCAAGGACCTCGTAATCAAGTGTACAAAAATGGGGATAGTTTGAGAAGGAGCAATAGGTGGTGAACCTCACTCTTAGCCAATCCAGGTTAAAGAGAGTGTTTTCAAATCAAAATACATTTAGTTCAACAGGGAAATAAAGGAATATGGAGTAAGGATAGTAATGGTTTAGGAAGGAGAGCAGAATTGGGGAGAAAATAGTCAAAATCAAAATCATAATGATGAAATTAATAGCTAGTCTTTACCTAGCACCTACTATGTGCCACATACTTTCTAAATATGATCTCATTTGATATTTACAAGAACCCTAGGAATTAGTTACTATTATTATACCTATTTTACAGATGAAGAAACTGAGGCAAAAAGAGTTCCTGTGAACTCTTTGCCCAGGATCATAGAACCAACAAGTTTCTGGGGTGGGATTTGAACTAGGGTCTTTCTGACTTGAGGACCACCGCACCACAGCTGTATTCTGATTTTTAAACAAAATACCATGAAAACACTCACACACACAATGAGGTGGAAAATGGGAGGAAAATTGGACAGGCTTTCTGGCTGATGGATGGAAATTCATTTTTTGTTTTTAGTTGCCTAACTAGTCAATAGAATGAATTGCTAATTACTGTATATATAAAGATTTATTTCTCTATTAGCTCATGACAAGTAGTGTATTAAATGATAAATGAACTTAAAGGTCAATTGCACATATTTCTTTATTTTTTAGAAACAATGTTTATATATAAAATCAACTTTGTAAGGAAAGAATTTCTTCAGATATAACTTTTTTTCTACCACCAGCAAACTAGCTACACTCTCACTGAAACTCTACTGAGTGCCCAAGCCGTGTTGCCAACCAAGGCCTTGGAAAACTCCCAAAGAGAAGAACAGTGACGTAAATTGGGGGATGGGCTCACAGCAGAAAACAACCTTAGCATTGCAATGAGGGGCGCTTGAAGGTGGGTATTTGTAGAAAGGCTGTGGTGATCCATGATGGTTTCCTTGTGACCTCTACTGTGCACACACCACCGTAATGGCCCCAAAGTGGCGTTATCTCTGCTGTGAGAATGCAAACCCAAGGAACATCTTGATCTGGCAATTACAGCTTTGATGAGATGCAATTACAAAGTAACCCAGAAATGAGAAGACTACTGTGGTGCAGTTACAGCCAGCCGCTGAGGGTCTGTGCATGCCTGTACCCATTTGCACATGAATATTCAGCCTTCCTGGGAGTTTGGAAACAAGTTGAGAAACTAAAAGAGTATGTTGCACTTTATCAGATACAGTCAGAGTTTGATGTAATCATGGCATGATCCCCAAAAGCATTATATGCCTGATTATGATGGTTTGGAATCACTGCAGAAAGAACCTTTTGGGGGCAGCTAGGTGGCGCAGTGGATTGAGCACTGACCCTGGATTCAGGAGGACCTGAGTTCAAATCCAGCCTCAGACACATAACACTTACTAGCTATGAGACCCTGGGCAAGTCACTTAACTCCATTGCCTAGCCAAAAAAAAAAAAAAAAAAAAAAGTACAGACAAGGAAAGTGAAAGTGAGAAGGAAAGATTGATAGTGGAGACAATTTCTCTAGTACTATGGACTGAATGTGCCCAGTCACAGGGTGAGTTCTAGTCTTAGCTGCTGGGATTTGGGTTAAATCATTCAGGTATTCTGCACCCATGGCCTGGTTTGTGAATGTAATGAGAATGCTGCTCCCGTATCACAGGTTGTTGTGAAGATCCAAAGTAATTGCGTGTGAAGTTTTTTGTAAATCATCCTTTGGATGTGAACTAATGGCATTTTTAAATGATTGATTCTGCCCATTTAAGTTTGAGGACTTCTCTCTTTGTCCAGGGAAATAGAATGTAATTCAGTTTACATTCTACTCATGAAGGGAAGGGAATATAATTACATATGTGTATATGTGTCTGTGTATACATATTTTACTGTTGTCTTCTTTCAGAAGGAGAGCTCTAACTTGAAATGAAAGAGACTCCTGCAGAGCTAAGCCTTTCTGTGGAAGGAACTCATAAGCAAAGATTCATGAGTAATAGTCCCTATGACTTCACTTGGAGAGAAATATGTATTGTGCATCAGAGAATCCACAATGGGGAGAAGTCTTATGAATGTGATCAATGCAGAAAGACATTCACAAAGAGCTCCTATCTTGTTCGACATCAGAGAATCCATACTGGAGAGAAACCCTACAAATGTAATCAATGTGGAAAAGCTTTCAGATACAGCTCCAATCTTCCTGTATATCAGAGAATCCATACTAGAGAGAAACCTTATCAATGTAATCAATGTGGAAAGACTTTCAAATACAGCTCCAATCTTGCTCAACATTGGAGAATCCATACTGGGGGAAACCTCATGTATATAATCAGTGTGGAAAAGCTTTCATACAGAGGGCCAGTCTTGATCAACATCAGAGAATCCACACTGGAAAGAAACCTCATGAATGTAATCAATGTGGAAAAACCTTCAGATGTAGAAAGAGTATAATTGAACATGAGAGAATCCACACTGGAGAGAAACCTTATGAAGGTAATCAATGTGGAAAAACTTTCTGACAGAAAGAGGAATTTGGTGAACATCAGAGAATCTACACAAGAGAGAAACCTCATGAATGTAATCATTATGGTAAAACCATCAGGCAAAAGTCAGCCCTTATTTCCCATCAGAGAATTCATGCTAGATAGAAATTATATCACTGACATGAATGAGGAAAGGCATTCAGCTGGAGTGCAGAAGTTCTTAGATAGGAGAAGATTCATCCTGGGCACAAGCCATCTATGGACTCAGAGTGGGAAGACCTTCAAGCAAAGATCATGTCTTCCTTTACATCAGAGGATTCATACTGGAAAGAAACTTTATGAAAGTGCTTAATGGAGACATACCTTTCTCTGGAAGATGGAGGTTACTGGTGAAAGGCTCAGTTTTGTGTCTGACTATAACATAATGGTGAAATAAGGACAAATAATTCATGCCAACCCACCAGGCTGCAAAACAGCAAAAGGAAGCAATAGAGTTCCTTATAAACTGCAAGATTGTAATGAAAGGAGATATTGGAATGTTCTCAAAAATAGAATGTCTTCAGAATAAGCAACAGAACTTGTGTCAAAATTATGTCTGCTGGGGGACAATGTTTGGTAAAGGGAAGAAATCTGAGTTATGTGGCAAGCAGCACCTAGATGGTTTCTCCTGATTCAGCACATATCACTAGGATGTGAATTTTAGTTAATAAATAATACAATTTGAAAATGATGGTCCTTTGATCTTTGAGATGATTTGTATGTGACTTCCAGGTTCCCTTTTGCGATCTTATTTCCTGCTAAAAATTACTTACTGACTAAAAGGGGAGGGAGTGGCCAGGGGTACCAAAATGAGATATAAATTTTAACACAATCCACTCCCTGGTCACCTAGCTACCATCTTGTACCACCATGTCTACCAATTAAACCAAATCGCAGAAAGAGCAATAATCATAATGACCTCAAAGGAGCCTTGCAGGAATCCTGCCCATTTGTTGGAATAGTCCAGGAGAAAAGATCTCTGAAAGTACTCATAGCCTGGCGATATGTTCTTGATGCCTATGATGATGCCATCAATAGCTTTTACTCAATCTCTCGTAGTCACTGATGGGGATTATTTCTCCCAATGGAGTGTCCCAGTCTGATTCTTTAGTTCTGTGATAGCTATCTTCATGTGCATCCTTCAGCTTCCTATGGCCCTCTTCCTCTGCAACACCCCAGGTTACAAGTCCAATAAGAATTCCCAGGCCTATCAGGGCATGTCACTACATGCCAGTCATGGTATAAGATACCTGGGGGTTTAGTGGGTGATGTTGGGGCATCTCTGTAGAAAGTGAGGTCCACCCCTGTAAGCAACAAAAGTTCCACGAAGCTATTGGTGAACCAGAAAAAAAAAAAAGTGTGAGCATACACATTTAAGACAGATACACAGCTTTTTATTCCCTATTCCCAGTTTGAATTTCCCTCCCCTGTTTCCTCATTGGCTGGGCACTACAGAGGTTACAGCCTATCCGAAGCGCCTAATTTCCCCACATTTTGCCCCTAATTGCATCTCCCATTCCCCACATTTATTTGGTTCCACACCCTGTTGAGTGATACACAGAGGCAATACTCCCAACCACATTTTCTATACCCCCATAGTAACTAGGGTGCATGTCAAATTAAGCAAGAAAGATATTAGAGTGTGCATGTTGATAAAGTACTGGGGAACTGGTGGTACATGGGCCTATCATGTCCCTTCTGGTGCTGCCAGAAGCCCAAATTATCACAGAATACCACAGGATCCCCTCTTTCAATTTCAGCAGGTTTATTAGGCTGCATGCAAACTACAGCCAATCTCAGGTAATAGAAAATGACCCCAAATAAGTCAAAACAGGTGCCTAATTGGGAACTGAATTACACCAACCTCTCAACTTTGGGAGAAAAGGAATGCTTTAGGCTGTGTGATTGCTGGGTCTTGCACAGGTTAGACAGCCCATTGTGCTCAACTGAGATAAACTTAATAAGGTCCTTTCCTTAATCAGGGTATGTAACAAGATGCCTGTTTGTGTGTAATAAAATATAGAGAATGTGGAATCACTTCTGGAGAAAAGCTGGTCGTAACTGAGGTTTGGTAAATGAAAATGTGGGTGGTGACAGCCTTCCCGTGTGTATGCAAATTCACATAGGAAATTTGACAGGGCAGAAGTGTTCATTTTGGAAATTTGAGATGTGATAGTTTCATGGTGTTTAGATATATTTTATGAAATGGTAATGATAGATAACGGAAAGAAATCCTAAGGACTTGGATTCAAATTCTGACTCCGCTGCCTTCTATCTTTGTGTCCTTGAGCAAGTTGCTAGGTTTCAACATCATAAAAGGTGGAGGTGGGGATTGATTAGAGGGCCTTTGAGACTCCCTTCTAGCTCAAAACCTATGATCCTCTTCCTGTACTATATGTCGGCGATGGTAGCATGGAGCTTTGTGGGTCTAGTGAACAGTGGGCGCCCCTCCTCCTCACTGGCCCTTGCCCTTGTGGTGCTGCCCATTCTTCCCATGTCACTCCCTTGAACACCCACCCACCCACCCCCACGAGGAATGGTTTGCATTTTACATCAGGTGTAGGGAAGACAGTGAGAAGGGAAAAGAGTCAAGGACTCACCTCAGGCTAGTCCCAGAACATTGCAGCCTCCCCAGCCAAAATTGTTCATTTGCTGCCTAGAATGGTCATGGTTTAAGTTTCTTTCCCCAGGATCAATAATTTTCCTTACTTTGTTCCAAGTTCCCATGTCAGGAAGTTTGAAAAACAGAATCTCTCTCTTGAAGTCTGCCCATTCAGTCCAAGTCTGACCGTTGGAGATACATATCTAGTTGGAGACACCTGGTAGGGGTAGTAACTGAGCAATTTGATACCTACTGGTATTGTCAGGGATGTCACACAGAGTCTGGTGCCATTGGGCTGAGGTAGTTAGTTCATGGGCAATGGCTGGCTGCAGACTAAAAGGTGTTTTGATTTTTCCCTCATCTGGTCGTGAAGCTTTAGTGAAGTTAGGTGCACGGGAGTCAGGAGTGGTGCGAATTACCCACCCCAAAATTCTGGTGGCTGACATCATACCCAGCACTGGCTGAAGTTATGTGCATTTGCCATTGCCATGTGGAGACTGCTCTTTGATAGGGAGCATCTATGGCAAGCCAGCTGCATTGGGGTCGGTCCAGCCTTTTCAGAACACATATTGTAAGACAAGTTCAGCAAATTGCAGAAGATTGACACAGTTTAGGGATTCACATACCTTGGCTAGCACTGTGATGTGCTCATGAAATTGTCCCATGCATGTAAAGGTGGCCAGGAGGTGGGGGCAGGCACATGGGTCAGGATGGCCCCCACATTGTGCCTCAATAGAGTATTGAACTAATTGTTTGAAAGAGGCCAGTTTGAGCAGAACAGGCCCAGTGGGCCTCACTGAGTGTCCTCACATTCCCAAGGTTGAGAAGACTAAAGAAATGGAGGGCTGTAGTTACCAGTGATTGGGGGTCCTGGAAAGAGAGCACCTGGGCCAGCAGCTGAGGGTCTGGTGGATCTCAGGGCCTGACTCTGGTTCTAGCTGGTCCCTTGGCCTTTCACCTGGAGGATTTCTGGAATGGTTGGGGCTCTTGGGATTGCCAGGGGGCCCTTTTGCACAATTTCCAATTTGGCCACCCAGTTAGGTTCCTGGTGTGGCACCTCCAGTTGCTGTACCTCTAGCTGCTGCCCCTGCAGCTGCACCTCCGATTCCTCTTAGGATGCCTGGGCTTCCCACAAATTCCCCCAAAATACTAGTAATAAATGTGATCACGTTTAAGGAGCTCCCACTAAGGGCACTGGTTGTGTTTCTGCATGAGGCATGGTGAAGGAGGGATTGCAGGTGGGCACAGGGATGAGGCATGACTCCCAGTTGCCTTTCCAGCTGGTGCTAAAGGTCAGGAGGAAGTTGAAGAGGTGATGGTTATGAACTATGTGGAGTAGTCCAGTATAGAGGTGGCTCCAGGATGGTGGAGGAGAGGAAGTCTTGTGGATAGAGTGGGTATAATGTGACCAGTTGTGAGTAGATTCCATGGTGCTCTCCGTGGTGCTTACAACCTTCTCCAAGGTAGGGTCCATGCTTTGATTTCCTTCTGACACCGTCTCAGTGATTTTCAGAGATTATCACCTTGGTGTTGTATGAGAGGCTTGCCCCCTTAAGAATACTGCCCTGAAGGTCATGTTTCCAGAGGCAAAATGAAGTATATATCTTGAATTCCCTCATGACCTGGCCAGTGAGTACTGTGGTGGGTAACAGATGAAATGATGGAAGAAACCAAGGTTTGAGCTTCCAAGCATGTTGAGTTATTAAACAATGAATGCCAATTAATTGCCCAACAAATCAGAACTAGTAGCCTTCCTCAGTTTTGGCACTGGACCCAAAATACAGGGGGAGACAGATTTTAATACATTAAAAACAATCAAATAAGACAGATTAATTAAAAGGAAATAATTAACCAGAATACCTTAGGTAATCTAATTTCCATGTAGAGGAAAGATTAGGGACTTTCCAAGTTGGGAGGGGAAGAGCAAACAGGTGCAATTCTTGAAATCAGACAATGCAATGTCTCTCTCCCCACAGGGTGGCTACAAACAATTGAAGGAACATGGAAACAGTAATTGATCAGTACAGAGCTAGTTTTCAGATAAGAAGTATGGGCTGCTTAAAATGTACAATTGTAAGGAAACTCCTTGCCTCAGTCTTTGGATCTGACCCGGTTTCTGGGCAGCGTAACCCAGGTCCTCAGTTAAGAATCTCTAAACTGTGGGGAGAGGTGGTTCAGCTTCCCAGTCATGCAGGGATAGGTTCAAACAATGGCATAAAGTTTTCTCACAGTTGCCACAATTGAATCAAGTTTTCTCACAAGACAGACGTTGGACCAGACCTATAATTGAATAGAAAGGGACCTATGCTAGATGAAGAATTAAGTCACAAGGTAGAGTCAGTGTGGTTTACCCAATTCCCACAGTTGATCACTAGCTGTCCTAATCCCCTCAATTCCCTCCATACTGTGGAGACTATCACACCTTGCCTCCTCAACCAGCCTGTAAGGCTAGCAGTCTCTCAATTGCAGAGTATTCATGTGCCCATTTCACAAGCCCAATTTCCATATGAGGCACACCCTATGCAGTAATGAGACAGTCTGGGCTGCTGGCCCCGTAAGATTGTCAACCACCTGGTTGAGGTCTGCTTCCTCTGTTGCCCTTTCTTATGAAAGGAAGTGGAAACACCCAGATTGGGTAGGTTTGTGGGTACATTGCAGTGTCCTTCCAAAGTACAGTACCTCAAATGGATCTGCCAATCTTCACGGGCCCATTTTCCAGACCAGAGGGCAAGTCCATTGGCAGCTGCCCAGGAGTCAATATGGATCAGGAGCCCCTTTCTTGCTTCAGTGAGTCCCTCATGGTTAGGTGAATGGCCTTTAGCTCCGCCCACAGGGCACCATGCCTCTGCCATCAGCCTTCAAAGAAGTGGCATTCACAGGACAAAAGGCTGTAGTTACCAGTGGAGATACTCACTGGAACTGGTGCCACTGCCATCTGTGAAATAAGCCTCATCCTTATTGTTTGATGCCACGGTGGACCCCACTTAGCAAATGGGTCAGGTAGTAAGGGAGGGGGATTGTCTCTTGGGCTTGAGCCAACTGCTCATGTAGATTGCTGACTCGCTGGGTAGGTCCCAGCCTAGCCCTGTCCCATTAAGTACCATTTCTATTTAAACAGGGAGGCAGTTTCCTGGGAGTGTTTTCCTCAACCCAAGGCAGTATGGGTAACTCAGGCTTTACAGCGAAAGGACCTGTGTCCAGGGCTCTGTGGCTATCAGCTCCCTGTAGGCAGCCAGCACCTGTCTGTCCAAATACCTGGTGGCGACATCTGGAGCTTCCTGCTCCAGGACCCCATTACCTGTCTCTTGTCACTGTGGTGAGCCTGTAGGCTCCAGGAAGCCTGGGTGGATTCAGCTGACACCTCAAAGGGCAATGCTTGACTGACTGCTAGCTTGACTGTAGTCAGAAGCTTATGTTGCTCTGGACCCCACTGAAAGGTGGAGGATTTCTAAGTGACCACATAGTTGAGGACAAGTAGAGCTGTGAGGTGGGGAATAGGCAGTATCCAAAACCCAAACATGGCCACTAGGTGGCATGCTGTCTTCACATCAGTAGGAGCCTTGGGAGAGAGTAGCTTATCTGGGATTGGGGCAGGGATGTCTCTGGCTTTATGGGTCCATATGTATCCTAAAAATTTCACACACTACAGGCATTTGTATTTTAGCCAATACCAAGTAGTTTCGCTGACTGCTACTTTATAATACAATTTAAGATCTAGTATGGCTAGGCCACCTTCCCTTGCATTTCTTTTCATTAGTTCCCTTGAAATTCTGGACTTTTTGTTCTTCCAAATGAATCTTGTTATTATTTTTTCTAGCTCTATAAGATAATTTTTGGGAGTTTGATTGGCATGGCTGAATAAGTATATATGTGTGTGTGTGTGTGTGTGTGTGTATGTATATATACATGTATTATGTATATATGTATATAATATACTGAATAAGTAAATTAATTTAGGTAGAATTGTCATTTTCATTCTATTAGCTTGGCCTAACCATGAGCAACTGATATTGTTCTAATTATTTAGAGCTGGCTTTATTTGTGTGAAAAGTGTTTTGTAATTGAGTTCCTATAGTTCCTGGGTTTGTCTCGGCAGGTAGACTCCCAAATATTTTATAATGTCTACAGTAACTTTAAATGGAATTTCTCTTTCTATCTCTTGCTGTTGGGCTTTGTCAGTAATATATAGAAATGCTGATGATTTATGTGGGTATATTTTATATCCTGCAACTTTGCTAAAGTTGTTTATTATTTCAAGTAGTTTTTGCTTGATTCTCTAGGATTCTTTAAGTATATCGTCATATCATCTGCAAAGAATGATAGCTTTGTTTCTTCTTTGCTGATTCTAATTCCTTCAATTTCTTTTTCTTCTCTTATTACTAAAGCTAACATTTCTAGTACAATAGTGAACAATAGTGGTGATAATGGACATCTTTGCGCAACCAGGGTGTGACCTCCGACCCCGCGTCTACCCGGGCGTGAGCTTTGACCCCGTCGCGCCCAGGATGTGACCCCGGACTCCCAACCCCCGGTATCCGGCCCCTCCGCCCCCAGCACTGATGGCGCACCGGGAGGTAGTAATGCTCGAGGCTACAGCGCTTTGAGATCAGCAAAACGCCTTCCCTGACAACCCAGGCAGGTCCCAGTGCCTCCATCCGGACCCTGCCCCCCTCCCCGCCCCCACCTCTGGTCCGGCTCCCGGGTCTCTCGCACTCCTCACCCCCAGCCCCCCACCTTGGGTCCTCGCCTGCCCCCGCCCCCCACGATCCTCCGTGAAGCTCTTTAACGAGCCGCTCCCGGTTCTGTGTCCTCGCCCTGGGTGGGGGGGGGGGTTTCTGCTCCTTCTTAACGCCCCCAGGACTGTCGCACCCATTCTCCCTCCCGGCACCTCTGCCTCAGCGCCCCTCGTCCTCACCCCCACCCACCAATCACCTCCCCCCCCCCCAAACTAAGGGACCGACACCAACACCCGCTCCCCCTCCTGCCAAAGGCCAGGTACTGGTCCCTGGGTCTGTCACACTCTCTCTCTCTCTCAAACACACACACACATACACACACATTCACACACACTCTCTCACACACACACACGCTTACACTCACACTCACGTACACACACACACATAGACACACACACATACACACACACACACTCTCTCTTACACTCACACTCACGTACACACACACATAGACACACACACTCACACACACACTCTCTTACACTCACACACACACATAGACACACACATACACACACTCACATACACACACTCTCTCTTACACTCACACTCACGTACACACACACATAGACACACACACTCACACACACACTCTCTTACACTCACACTCAGGTACACACACATACACACACACATTCACACTCTTACACACACTCTTACACTCACACTCACGTACACACAGTCTCTTACACACACACTCTTACACTCACACTCACGTACACACATAGACACACACACACACGCACACACACGCACACACACGCTTATTCGTGTGGCTCCTTCCTTTCAGCACCATCCTGATTTCACCTGAGATGAAGGAGCCGGTTTCCTGGAAACCCTCCCGCCCCCGCCCCCG
>NW_020943574.1:60796-142170 GCF_900497805.2 Vombatus ursinus | reverse complement strand
CACACGTCTATCCCCGGACGCTCTACGCTCTGTCCAGTCTCCAGGCCGCCGTACGTGCCCAGGTGTCGGTCAGGGCCAGGGTCTCCAGCAGACAGAGAGAGCGCGGAGAAGGCTCCGCGGTCCCCAGGTCCGGGATCCCCGAGACCAGGCTGCGCGGGCTGCAGAGAGGGGCGCGGCCCCGACTCCCGGGGTGGCTTCCGGAGAGGCTCCGCCGGCCAATAGCGGACGGCAGACGGCAAACGTCATCGGTTGCCGGGCAGAACCGAGCGCACACAGGCCGACGCAGACAGACACTGAGCCGAGGACGCGGCCGTAGGTAGAGACCTTGGCGCTTTCCGCGGCAGCGCCTCGGACCCAGCGAGCGCCCGAGGCTCCCTGCCTCCCGGCGTCACCGCGGGAGCGCCCGGCCCTGGGGCCCCAGCTGGGCCCGGAGGCAAAAGAAGGTCCCCGCCCTCAACCCTCCTCTGCTGGCCCGCCAGCCCCCGGCCCTGCCCGGCGTGACCCTCTGCCCTGCTCGGAAGCGAGGGAGACATTGTCCGCACCCAGAACCGAGGAAATCTGCGGGCTGACTCGCGGAGGGCTGTGCCGGCCCCCCCCCCTCCCCCTCCCCCCCGCTTTAAGGACCTACGTCCCAGCTGTGACTCAGGCAAGCCTCGGCCCGGGACCGGGAGTCGGAATCAGAGCAGAAGGCTTTGTCTCAAGGCGGAAGGGGCAGGGACGTGGCACGGTGGATAGATAAAGCCCAGGGCCAGGAATCGGGGAGACCTCAGTTACCATCCAGGCCTCAGAAATTGACTAGCTGTGTCACCTTGGGCAAGTCACTTGACCCTGTTTGCCTCAGTGTCCTCATCTGAAAAATGAGCTGGAGAAGGCCAGCTTTGTGGCACAGTACTAGAGTCAGGGGGCCCTGAGTTCAAAGGTGACCTCAGACGCGTAACGTGCTATGGGGCAAGTCTGAAGTCTGGTAGAGCGTTACCCAATGGTCAATCTGGGAAGGGTGAGTCAGGAAGCTCGGGAAGTGGTAGGGAGTCCGAAAAAGACTTAGGGGCAGGGAGTTCATTCAGCAGCCAGGCTTGGGAGGAAGGTGCGCTTCTGGCAGAGCTAGAGGACATTCACCAAGAGGTCGGACGAGGACAACGAGCCCAACTGGCACGGGCGGCCAGCAGAAGCCAGGAAACACGGGGGGCTCGGGCTCAGCCCCACCTGCGACCTGCACGCACTTCCAGGAGGCAGAGAGATCTCAGCCCTGAGGTGAGGCAGAGAAATTCTGGCTCAAAGACTTCCTCCTTCTGGCCAGCACCACCCTATCTGGCCCCCAAGGCCTCCAGGACGGCTAGGTCCTTTCCTCCACTACACCCTAGGTCAGGAGTTCAGGACCCTGCCTGCCCCCGCTTCACGAGCCCTGCCCTTCATCCCAGGGAATGCCCCAACTCCCTTTCCCATCTTCTTACACTTCACTCCTCTGTGCTTCTCTCCGACCCAAGCCACTGGCCTCCTGGCTCATTCTTGGTCAAGAACCTCCCTTTGCTGACACTGTGCCTTTCCGATGGTTGGCTCCTCTACTTCAACTGCTACCGTGATGGTGCAAGACTTCATCACTTCACACCAGCTGTTCCTCAGAAAAGGAACTCCGGTCTTCTCACTGGCTGTCCCCCACGCCCAAGACTCTCTTTCTCCCTCGTCTCTGCCTCTCGGCTCCTCTAACTTGCCACAGGTCTCAGCTGAAGTCCTGGCTTCTAAAGAAGCTTTTCCAGGTCTTCCTTAATTTTAGAGGCTCTCCTGAGATTCCACTACTGACATACATATATACATCTCTCTCTCTCTCTCTCTCTCTCTCTCTCTCTCTCTCTCACACACACACACACACACACACACCCCTTCTCTCTCATTCTCTCCATTCCCTGTTCTATGTTCTCTCTATTAGAATGCGCACTTCTTGAGCAATAAGGGCTCTTCACCTTTACTTCTACCTCCAGGACACAGAAATTCCTGGAAATAGAGACACTCCTATAAATACAGGTAGTTTGTACACAGTAAGCATTTATCAATTTAAAACATTCTTTCATTCATCTACTTTAACCCCCTCATTCTTTTAAGACGAGGAAACCGAGACCCAGGATGGTTCAATTACTGGTCCAAAATGAGACAAGTCTCAACCTCCAGAGTTGGGATCTGGAATCCGAGCCCTCTCTCTCCAAAGGAAGTATTCTTTCTTCCGTCTTCTTCTTACTGCCTCCTTTTAAGGCATTTTTTTTTTTTTTGTTCAGAATTTCAAGAACTAAAATTTCTGGTACTGATGAACACAAATGGTATACTAAATTCCAATATTTTCTCCCACAAATGCTGTTCATTTTCATTGCTGAAAACCCATCCTCATTTCAATCATCAATAGCCCATTGTCCTCTTAATTACAACAGGCACAAATTTTAATTACCTGTTCGTAAGGAAAATGAAATTTTGCATTGGTTACCCTCTCCCTTCAATCAATCTTTTCAGTCAGTCATTGAGTGTGTAAAAAATATGTCACATAAAAATGTAATACAATAAGAGAAGTCAGAACCAAAGATAACAGAAGCTTCTTTCCATGGAGAGAATGAGGCCATTTTATTGAGGGGGAATGTTCAAACAAAGCCGTATACAATTTGTACCCAATACAGACATACACCTGAACATCTTAACATACAAACGAACATTACATTATCTACCAACTGATATCCTAGAATCCCTTCTCTTGAGGGAGTAAGAGAAAGTTTAAATTGCTTATAATTAAGAATAATTCTGAAAGTAAACAATCAACTGATAGAAACATTTTCCAGGTTACTCCCTCTTCCTCTGTATAACATTTTCCCAGCTACTAGATCTTTCATAACAATAAAAATAAAATTAAAATTGTTCTATCCTATAGTGTTTTGTAGATTGATTTTTAAAAACAATTCCTGTAAATACAGTTTTTGCAACAAAAGGAAAGAATTATTGAGAAATGGCTATTATAAATTTTTTCTATAAGATAAACTCTAATTGGTCTTTAGTACCTAATTAATATCATAATACTTTTACAGTGATTGAAAAGCTAACTGTCATTTGTCTCGATTCAACAGAGTGAAAAATACCTACAGTTTAGGGGTAGGAATTAGTTATTCTCTCTTGGTAATCGTTATTAGCAGCTCTGGAATAAACGTTTGTCAGCTTCTTCAGCACTTCAAATGCTTCATGATTCCAGAGGATTCAAGTGATCTGAAAAGGGAGTTTGGAGTTTTGATTTGAGAAAGATTATTTTGGCTTTGATTCGAAGATGGTTGAAGAGGTCATCGGGAAGGACATAAAGGACATTTCTTCAGAGAAATACCAGAGGTTTGATTTGGGAAAGACCCGAGTGATTTGGGTGCTGCGGCCAGAAAGCCCCCTTCCAAACACTTCACTGTTTCCCTGCCGCCACCACGTCTGTCTCTGAACCACCTGGCCTTCACGTAGAAAGGTTCTCTGCAAATTGCACCTATATTAATCTCAACGGTAAGTTAACCTGTTCCAATGCAACGAAAAGAATACTTTTACAAAAAAAAAAAAAAAGGAAAATGAACTTTATTTTCCGCTAACATCGGGCACTATAGTTTCTACTGAGTTTATTTTAGTTATGACTAAAGCAGCATTTAGATCTCAGATTTTATTCAAAAACAAAAAAGGAAGAAAAGCATCAGCAGTGAAAAGAAGTACTTCTTTCCACCTGTGAGCTGGACGGGAAGCCCAGAAGGATGAATTACCAAATACTGGACGTAGCACAATGCCACCAGCGTCGAAGAAGACCTGAGAGCTACTTCTGGAGGTTTTATTTCTTGGAAATAAATCATCAGTTGCAGGAAAAAAAAAAAAAAACATTTCCTTTGATTTTTTAAGCAGTTGTCGAGTTTTCACAAATCTCCAATCTCTCTGAAATCCCCGGTGAAGAGCTCAAGAGCAGAAATGCATGACCTCACACTGTCCCCCAGAGCTTCTTGGGATGGCTGCCTTAAAAGATGGCTAAAACCCCAGAAATTGACCATTTCTCCCAATTATTCTTTCTAAGAAAATCATGGAAGTAGAGAATTCTGATGACTTGAGGATGGCTAAAACTTCCTTTTAAAAAGCTCTATTGTCGTTGTTCTGTTTCGTTTTGTTTTTTTTCCTGAGGAGTACTGGCTCTGATAATGACGTTATCCATGGAACTCAAAAGCTAAAAACCCAGAAGTTGAAGAGATGATTTGTAAACAGACAAATGGCTTAGAAAGAAACTAAAAAGTGAGTCACACCTCAACAGATTAAAACAATTAAAATACAATAAACCAGCTCAAGGTTTTGAATGTGAAGTCAAAAATTATAATATCCCCGGGGATGCAGAAACAGTACATATGCACCAAAGGAACAAATCCCAGCAGCAATCCTATGTGGGGACAGTCCTAAGCTCTCTGCTATCCCTTTGGAAGCCTGTACTTCTGTATTTCTAGTTAGAATACCATTAATTGAACCCCACAAATCCCTCCCTGGCCATCCCTCCCATTATCGATAAGAAAAGCACCATGCAAGACGTTCCCTCTTGTGCTTCTGGGTTCGGCTCTCGTATACAAACAGCGCCCTTGCTTTACCTACTCAACCACAGGGAGCCAAATGTCCCTTCCAATGTACCTTCTCTTCATCCCGACTGGATGACGGTCTGCCTCACTCACTACTGATCTTTCCTGCAGGGAGAACTCAATTTGTGCTGAAGTCTTCAGTCACTTACACAATTAAGATTTAAGAAAAGAGAAAAAAATGTTTCAGTTTAATGAAAAGGGGATGCTTTTGTTAGTAACTGCCTAACAGAATCAGAAACCTGAGGAGTTTCTGAACAATAACAATGCTGCTTACTTACTCCGATTCAATTCTTACAAACTGCATTGGTGCTATGGTTTCATATTCTGTGAAACCGCCAAACACCACCTGCAAATTACGTGAAAGCGTGGTCAGTCATCAGCCCGTCGGCTGGTCACGCTAGAGGGGATGCTGACCTCATCAAGAGCAACTGCCACATCTGGCGCTAGTCAAAGTGGTCTTTGGAGGCGGGAGAGACAAGAGACAGGTGGCTTTTCAGATATATCAAAACTTCTCAAACATCACAGACCTTGGGGTTTGCTTGGAATGCCACATTCTCACAAATAGAAAAGAAAGTGATTCTGTTTTTCCCTTCAGGCATCATTTTTGGGTAGCTGCCCTTTGTGTTTTGTTTGGGCTGCAGCAGTATGTGTGTTTACGGTGTGTTTTATTTTTTTAATTTTTATTATTTTTTTTTCCCTAGGCAATGGTGTTAAGTGACTTACCCAGGGTCACACGGCTAGTTAAGTGTCAAGTGTCTGAGGCCGAATTTGAACTCAAGTCCTCCAGACTCCAGGGCCGGTGTTCTTTCCGCTGTGCCACCTGACTGCCCACAGTGTGTTTTATTTTGAAAAAAAGATTAAGGTATTTTTTTTCTTTAAGATCCCTCAATACAAAGTTTTCCCAGGAAGCAACATGCATCATTTTTGTATCAGTTACCCAAGAGGTCTCCCTCCTGCAAACAGGCCCTTTGAGCCTGGGATTGGCTGAGCCACTCTTTGTCCAGGGTTCTTTCTCCCCGAGAGCAAGTGGCCTGATCCTGCTCGGGGGCATGATGCCATTCAGCATCTGTCCTACGGAAGGAAGCATCTTCAACCTCATCTGCTTTGCCAACAAAGGGAAAAAGCTGTGCTGGCCATCTCCAGATGTTTTCTTTCTCCCTTCAATTAGACTTTGGTGTGTCCTGCAACTCTGACATCTTGGCAAGGGTTTTTTTAACCCGAAGGGCTGTGAGACGGCAAGAAGGTTTGTGGGCCCAGCATTCTATCATGAGCCTCCCCATCCGCCGTAGACACTGTGGGGAAAGAAATGGGAATATTAGAGCACAATTAGGAGAATGTGCTGTGATCCACAGGGTTACTTCTGAGACTCTGGGAAGTGTCAGTACAAAAAAAAGATAATTTCTCCTTTAAACTGTACAGGCACAAAGATCCTCAGCTCCACTGTGATCCAAGATTAATGGATTAACGCACAGCTTTCGTGTCATTCATGTTGCCTCCACACAGGTGGTTTTTGGCTTTGCAACACAGCGTTAAAGAAATAAAAAATATCCTGGGGATCTGTTTGGTTCAACGGCACACTCCCAGATTGTTTATGACACTTTCTAAGTTTAACTCTTTTTGCCTAATTGCCTATGACACAAAGAGGGAATCAAATTCCCAAAGTACAGCCGCCTGCTACAATCACCACCTAAAACTGTACTATTTAACAAGATTAAGGACCGCTTCCTAGAATCACAGACTTGGTCTCCAGTGCTCACGTGTGCTATATCAATTACTAGTCTTCTCACTTGAATAGATATCCTTGGTGGAAGAGTGCAGAGCCCCTGGATGGTCATCTGTTGGATATACCATAGTGGGGCATTCTTTGAGGGGTGTGGGTGGGACCAGATGGCTGCTGAAATCTCTTTTAACTTCCAAAGTCCGTGATTGTGAATTCAACACTTTCCCCAGACTTCATCTCAGACCTCCTATTTGGAAAGTATGCATGTCATGATGCATTTCAGAAACTGTACAGAAGTGACACGCCAAGATGGGATAAGGGAATAGAGGTCCTTTAATAACAACAACAACAACAGAAAAACTCATGCTTTTCCCCGAAGAATCATTTATTAACAGCAGTTCTTCTATCTAATCTACCATCCAGACACATGCAGACATGGAAAATGTACGAGGGTTCGTGTTGGTGTGTGTTAAGTATCCAGCCACCACCACCACCACCAAGATGGACAAAGTGGGAATGAATGCATCGTGTAGAGCCAATAAAAGTGAATCCTGCCACAGGGAAAGGATGCTGCTCAACCGGAAAAGCACAGTCTCCAAACAGAGATGACAAGACCAAAGTCACACAAACAGCTTCTCTGGGACAATTCGTGCTAACCCCACACTTCCACTTGTCTTGTCTCCCTCACCTTCCTTTTCTCTGCCAGTTTTCAGATCTTACTGACCTGACCACTCAAAGAATCGTAGGGTCTGAGAGACAGAAGGGAGGCAGTGGCCATCCGATCCCATCAATACCAGCAAGGAATTCACACCTTGTCCTACCTGACAAATGACCATCCTGCCTCTACTGAAACACCTCTGGGACAACCCTTTCCCATTTCATGTTGTTAACAAAGGCTAAAATCCCAATCTGGTCTGCTTCTTGTATTTTTGCTTGTCGTGTGTACCACAATGTTTCTGAATTTTTGCATGTCAATGAGATAATAAGTAGAAAGCTTTACCTGTCGGCATGCTGATCTCCCGGATCACAGAAATGGTGAAACCACCTCTGTGTGCGTGGGTGGGGAGGAAATCATTGGTAAAACCAATATATGAAAAAAAAACCACTCATGGAAATAACCTTGCTGTAGCTGATAAGATATAAGAAATAAAACATCAGGATTATTTAGCAGTGATGTAACGGGTCAACATCTCTGAGAAAAAGCAACATCAGAAAATTAAACAGACAGCTAACGCTCTGGGCTTTGGCTCTCCCCAAGTTCCTTTGCTCCACTCCACTGCCAATACCTCTTTTAAAAAGAAGCCCTGCAGTGAGAACTAGCAGTTCAACAACAGACTTTTTGCACAGAATTGACCAGATGTCACCGTGGTCTCACCCGGAGAGTGGGCCTTCCTTCCTACCTCGTCACTGTTCCACCTGTCGGGAATGGAGGGACGGAGTTTCTGGATGCACACGATCTCCCTCATAGCTTCAAAGGAGGAATCACTAGGTACCAGGTCATAGTAGGGAAGCTGGTATTCTTCTACTATTCCTAGAAAAAAAAATTTTACTTTTGTTCAGCTAAAGTCTCATCAAAATGGTAACTATCGATATTAACTATACACATTAGAACATGTTTGGGGTGGGGCAGATCTTTAACTTGTATTTTATTGATGCAGGGAACTGAGGGTGAGAAAATCCCCTCTACCAAATCAGTTGTACAACTCCTCTACAACTGATAGACTTACAAAGTTGCCTGGCTCACTGAGAGTATACAAGACCTGCCCAGGATCGGAAAGCCAGCCTGAGTCAGAGACTGTCCTGAAACCCACGTCTTTGTGACTGCGGACCAGCCTGCTGCTGTTCACTGTGCTGAGCTGTCTAGTACTAATCTGGTGAAGCAAAATGAGTCCAACAGACACACATTCAAGTGATGCAGACTGGCATTCTTTCCTATTTAAAAACAAAGAAAGTATTCTTTAGAACCTTCAAAAAGACCCTTTTCTAATGCTTCAGTTTAATGATGAAATGACTTTTAAATTATTATTTTGTAAAACTGGTTGCACTGCAGTGGCCATACAGTTCAAAACTGCTTTCGTATTTATCCAGTATTTATTAGACATTAGGTTTGGGCATTCTAAGGTGGCACAGAGACCCTGCTATTAAGACCCTCTATTACTAATCTCATGGAGGGAAAAATCACGTACACAAGATATGAAATACAGGAAGGGTACGTGAGATAAGGGCTAACCCAAGGAAAAGGGTTTTGAGAAATCTCAGGACAAAAATGATCACTTTCTGCTAGGGCTGTGTGAGAAGGCAGGAACAGGTTTCATGGAGTAAATACCATGGGTGCCAAGCCTTGAAAGAAGAAAGGGACTTCCACATGACCCAAAAAGTGGGTTTGGGAAGGAGATTGTTGCAGGCACGGCAATGTTGTCCCCAAAAAAGGGAACCATTGAGCAGAGTTTTGCTGGAACTCTATTAAGCCTCGAGGGCAGAGGTGGGGTACCTGGCCTGGAGGCCATGTGTGGCCCTCTGAGTCCTCAGGCCCAACTGCACTTAAGGTCCTAGAGTGCTCCATGTGGCCTCGAGGCTGGAGGTTCCCCACCCCTACTCTGGCGTGACTGAATATCTGTCTGCTTATATAATGGGAGCTTAATGAAGCCACATTTACAATGACCAAAATCTGATTCAATAAACTCCAAACAAATGTGAAAAGTGGGATGCTATCTCTGTTCCGAGGATTTCATGCCACTTCAGAAAGTAGTCAACTTGGGGAAGATCAGATTCTCCTCCTCGTAAAAATCTGGGGTTTGGAGAGACCTCCCATCTGCACGGGGTGATGGTGCAGGCTACAGGGATCTCTCTCTCTCTCTCTGTCTCTCTCATTTTCCAACTCCAGCGCGCTTATCAAGGGCAGGCGACTTGCTCTCTGCTCAGTGACATTCTCAGGGCAGCTCCCTGTTATCATCACAGTAAATTCTGTTCTTGTAACAATATTTTCTGTTAATAATTATCTCGTACAGAAAATCTTGGCGAGTCCTTGTGCTCTGTTATTGTATCTTTGAAGTAAATATCCCTTTGTAAAAGCTAACTGGTATTAACTGGCTAAATGAAACCAGGCTGATAATCACAGTGATTAACATGAGAACACAGCAGAACAGGACCTGAGCCAATAGCTTTACAAAATCTTCTCCAAACCCTGAAGGTCCAGGATCGAGGGGTGGCGGAGGGAGATGGAGGATGTAGCGTCGCCGACTCAGAGTCGGACTCGTGGTTACGTAAGACTGGGAGCTGGTAGGAGGATTCTCGAGCTTGTAAACACCGTGTAGGTGTGTGCGCTCCCTAGGAAACCGTGAGAGTTGCCTGTTCTATTTCTCATTGGCCAATTTCTGGACTGATTAATACATCAGGTTAGAATTGTTTTAGTTGCCTATTTCTACTCATCTAATTTGATATTGCTTTGATATTTGTTCTACTAACGCAACCATCTGATGGCACAAAGAGAACCAATTTAAAAATTACTCCTACTTCGGTAACAAGTCATTTCCTTTTAAGATATAGCAAATCATTTTTGGTGTGATGTTACTTGGTGTGTGCCTTTTCAACACTCCTGATATAAACAACAATATACAATAACTCATAAAGCATCACGAAATTGTGGACAAAGACCTGGGTTCAAGGTACCCCTCCGACACCTACTATGGGACCCCAGGTAAGACATTTCACCTCAAAGTGTCCCCAGACACTAGAGGATTGTGAACTCGTTGCTTATCTGCAAAGGGAGGGGGAATGCCCTCAGTAAGGAGCTTCTCCTATCAAGTAAATGACAGGTCTCAAGGGGAACTTTAAGTAACTCCAACTCAATGTATACAGCCCTTTAACTTTTACAAAGCCTCCCTGCATTAGCCCTGGGAAGCAGACAACACGAGTAACAAGGCTTTGCTGCAGCTCTGACTGCATCAGTGCGGCACTCCTTCCAGCAGACTGCTGCCTACCTGTGCTGACTTACCGAACGGGAATTTTATCTGCATTCCCACACACACCTGCCACAAACTGGAGTTTTCTTCCCCTTCCTTGGACGTTGTACGCGTGCACACGAGCTATCCATTAGCTGCTCCCGCCCCCTACCCCCGGTCCGGTCCCACGTTTGTCAGACATCCTTTGTGCTGTGGGTGGGAGAGACAATCCCACGTCTTCATTTTAATGATACGGAAACACACTCCAGAAGGATGAAACAACCGTTCCCAGGTCACAGAGCTAAGAAATAGCCGAGACAGAATTTGAACCACGTCTTGTGATATTACTACCGTACCCCAGAAGGTGGTAGAGTACTGAACTGACTAGGTCCAGGATCCTTACTTTACCAAAATACCACTTTAACAAAAACCCTGGCTATATGCTCCTCTCTCCTCTCTGCCTAACCACAGGATACCTTACGAACCAGCTCGTGCCTGCCTCTTCCAGGAAGCCTTCCCTGACTGGGCCAAGCCACTTTGCTCTTCATCTCTTCTGAACGCCTTTCATACTTTCAGAATACGTGCCTGTTATGGGCAGGAGGTGTGTCTCATCACCCCAATTAGATAAAAAAGTACCTGAAGATGAGGGCTTGGGGCCCCTCATTTTGTCTGGGAGTAATACAATGTCTGGTAAGGAGTGGACACTTAACGAATTGACTGCTTGGTGAGTGAATGAATGAATGAATGAATGAATGAATGAATGAATGAATGAATGAATGAAATAAAGAGAGGATAGGCAGGGCTGGGCTTTGGCAAAACTGCAGTCAGTGAATCATCCCTCTTGGACCTCTCACCCACCATCTTGGCCTCTCCGTGGTGGTGGCTGATTGCAAAGCAGGCCTTTGTGTTGCAAATGTGGCACAGTAATCAGTCGTGGGCCCCTACATGTTACATTCTTCTGATAGCCCTGACTATTCCAGAACTTGGAGGATGAAACCCGTAGAAAGCCCAGAGAAATGGTGGCATTATACACGCTTCTGAAATACACAAAAGGAGCTCCCCATTTCGCACCGGCTGTATTGCTTTTGACTTCTATGGAACTCCCCAGGCACCAGAAGGATAAAAGATGTTGGACTAGAATGGATCCAAGCAGTCCTCAAGTCTGACCTCATCTTACAGAAGAGAAAACTGAAGCCTAAGAGGGAAAAAGACTTGCTCAAGGTCACATGGTTCTCACAGACATTTTTGTTGATCGATTCAATGGAGAAAGCAGGATGCAAACCTGCTGACCTGATACACAAGAGTTTCTCACAGCGGCACACCATTAAAGCAACTGCTCTGGGTTCATTTGAAAGAAGGTGACTGGCTGCCACTTCTGGGTTGTCTGGTGATCCCGAGACGAGAATACTTCCCTCCCTCGATTGGTGACAAGTGATACTCTCTTCTAGACATCCTCCAAGGCGGCATATCCCATCCTATTTGTATGGCTACTGATGACAGCTTAATTCACAAGCAGCACCTCTCACCCACCCAGCATTTCTTTGGAAAGCATAAATATCGGTTTGTCGCCTGTTGCCCAATTTCTTTGTTTAGAGTTATTCAGAATAAGATCATCAGAAGAGACTGTTGGGAATGCACTGAAACCTAGAGTGCATGGAGGAAAAGGGATTGTATTTGCCACATTAGCTTACAACCAGAATAATAGTTCTTTATTTTCAATACCAAAACACTAAGTAGGAATTCTAGCTAGCAGTCCTAAGAGGTTTAGTTAACTGACTTCCTTTTAAAATGGATTCAGATTTGTAAGAATAAGAGTCATCCTCCAATAGTCAAAGCATATGAATAGGTAGTTTCACAGGAAGAAATCCAAGCTGTCAATAGTTATATTTTTAAAATGCTCCGAATCACTAATAATGAGGGAAATGAAAATTAAAGCAACTCTGAGGCTATTCCTCAGACCCATCAGATTAGGAAAAAAATGGGGAAAAAAAGGAAAATGAAAAATGCTGGAGGTGCTGTGGGAAAATAGGTACATTAATGCAGTCAGAGCTGTGGACTGGTGCAGCCATTCTGGAAAACTGTTTTCACCTGTTCTTCCAGTTACAGCGAGGTCCTGATTAGTACAAATAATGAAGACGGGGAAGTGGTTCATTTCTTTGAATTTTCATTGCACGTTTCCATTGGGCTAGAACTAATTACCGTATTTTATTTATCGTTGTAACTTTGAAGAGTTCAATTCAATAAATTGACCACTACATGGGATTCATTATTCACACTAATCAAGATCTAGCTCTGCGTGTGTACAAAATCTTACTTGATCCTTACAACAATCCTGTGAAATGGACGCTATTATACAGAGGAGAAAACAGAGGCTGAGAGAAGTTAGGTAACTTGTCCTGGGTCACACAGCTGGCATCAAGGGCAGCATCTGAATTCTGGTCTTTCTGATTCCATGTCCAATACTCTACCCAGTGTGCCACCAAGCTAAATTGAGTCCTTTGATCCATCAATATCATTCCTAGGTCTGTATCCCAAACAGATCAAAAAAAGAACCTGTTATTATTTACAGGCACTCTTTTTGTGGGTAGCAAAGAATTTTAAACTAAGAGAGTGCCCACTGATTAGGGAATTACTGAACAAATTATAATGAAGGAATGTGATGGAATGCTATTGTGCTGTAAGAAAGGATGAAAGGTATGGTTTTTAGAAACACCTGAGAAGACTTGCACAAACTGATACAAAACAAAGTGAGAAGAAAAAGGAGAAAAAAATCATACAACAACATTGTAAAGACAAACAATTTTGAAAGACTTAGGAACACTTGCAATGACCAACCCGGAGGCCAAAAAATTCGCAATAAACAATGCTACCTACTTCTTGACTGAGAGACCATAGACTCACTATGCAGATTCAGACATACTTTTTTAAATATGGCCAAGTGGGAATTTGTTTTGCTTGATCTATGCACATCTGTTACAGGGGTTTTGTTTTGCTTTCTTTTTCTTTTGAATGGGGATGGGAAAGAGAGAAAATAAATTAATTGAAAAAAAAAAACCCAAAAGGAAAGGAAAAGTCATTAGTGAGTTTTATACTTGAGCTCTTTTTTGAAGACTGAATGCCTATTCAGCATCTGGTCGGGGAATAATGCCTGTATTAACTTTCTGCTTATACATTATACTGTATCTGCTTCAAGAGAAACATTTTCTACTCTCCAAGAGCTCATAAAAATCAACTTCCCAGTGCAACGATGAGACGCCAAGACTTTAAATGCACCACTCCAAGGTAGTGCAAATCTTTGCAGTAATGTTAAACTCTTGTAATAACCCCAAAAGAGGAAAGGACACAACCAAGCAGAATGAAAGTATCAAACAAATGCTTAAATATCACGCATCGGTATTTCTGAGAAGAAAATCAGTCCCCCAGACGATGAGCTGTGAACAAGCAGTTTTCAGAAAAAAGGAATGCGAATGGATCATCAACTATATTTTTTAAAATGCTTCAATAACTAAGAATCAAAGAAATGCAAATTAAAACCCATGTTTCACCTCACACCCTGAAAATCAGCAAAGATAAAAATGGACTAGTGCTGGAGAGGCTGTGGAAAGATAGGTCTAGTAGATCTGTGAGTTGATCTCATCACTCTGTAAAGTAATTTGGAACCATGCAAGAAAAGTCAACATGTTGTTCATATCTTTGGACTTAGCAGTACCACCTTTGAGAGATCAACGATAAGAGAAAGGCTATAAATATGTTAAAAAAAACAAGTGCAGCATTATTTGTGGTAGCAAAAAAATGGAAATAAATTCATTACATATCAATTGGGCAGTGGTTAAAGAATTTGTGAAATGGAATGCTGAAACATTATTGTACTCAATAAATGATGGATTTGAAGAATTCAGAGAAACAATGTAAGATTTAAGCAGAGTGAAAACAGCAGAACCAGGAACCATTAAAGCAAACACCACTAAAATATTTCAGAACTCTGATTCAAATGAGAAATCTGAACTCCAAAAGACTAATTGCTCTAGAAGGAGAGAATTGGTAGACTTTGGGGGGCAGAATGAGGTATATATAATATGATAAACATATCAGTTTGTTTTCCTTAGGGGTACTTCTTTACTGCAAATAGAAATGAAGTGTTGTAAAAATAAATAATGCATTTAAAAGCTATAACTAATTGCACTGTAATTATACTCCAACTTCTTCATTAATTGTCAGACTCTTCCAATATATTGTTTCTCCCATGCATATATTTCAAATACCATTTTAAATCAAAACAGTCATTTAAGTCTGTGGATTTCTGAGGCATCATTGTGTAGTAGAAATATCACTAGCTTTAAAATGAGAGTATGAATATGATTTTTTAAAATTGTATGTCTATAAGTATGTCATTTCACTTTTTAAAATTTCAATATCCTCATCCTTAAAATGCAAATAATAATACCTATAGCACTAACCTCACCTGGTTTTAAGAAGTAGATGCTGAGGGGCAGCTAGGTGGCGCAGTGGATAGAGCACCAGCCCTGAAGTCAGGAGGACCTGAGTTCAAATCCAGCCTCAGATACTTGACACTAGCTGTGTGACCCTGGACAAGTCACTTAATCCCATTGCCTAGCCAAAAAAAAAAAACAAAAAACAAAAAACAAAAAACAACCCAGAAACAAAAGAATAACTAGCAATAGAAGGGGCACAGGCTAAGTGAGTAGGATAGACGGTGTTGTACAGGAGCTGAGAGGCAGTTTCTGTTGCCAAACTCGGGGAAAGGCAAGTCATGTACAATAGAAGAGATGGTATTTGAGCAAAGTCTTGAAGAAAGAGTGGCACTTATGTAAGGTGAAGGAAACAAGGTACTGTGGGCAGGGAAAGGCAGAGAGATGGGGCACTGTGCTGGAACTTAACAAAAATGTACATTTAGGTAATAATAGCTCTGCAAAATGCCTTCTTCACCTCCCTCATATTACAGATGAAGAAACTGAGGCTCAGACTATAGTGGAGAAAGGACTGGACTCAGAGACTTGGCTTCTACTTTGGGCTTTGAGAGGCACTTTTACATTTTCTAGACTTTAGGGTTTTTTGTATCTAAAGTGAGCAGGTTAAAATTGTTGGGTCCCTTCTGTGATTCTCTCATGCACATGCCATGTTTAGCAACAGCCCAAGGAGAAGAAGCAGTGTGATGCAGGGGATCGTGGGATTTGGAGGCAGGAAGACCTCCCCTCCACTTTGTGTAAGGGCCAGTCTGGAGCAGGGAAAAATGGTTTGGAGTCAGAGTTTCATTCATGTCTCTACCTCTTTCCACTTCTGTGACCTCCCACAAATCCCTTTTCCTCTCTAAGACTCGGTTTCTTTTTCTTTAAAATGTGGGAAATAGTCTCTGTAGTACCTACCCTATCAGTTGTTGTGAGATTCTGTCAGCCGGTCTATCTATCTATCTAGCAAGCTCGCTAGCATAGAAACCTATAGCAATAGCCAAGGACAGAGAAGGCGAGGGGTGGTGGCTGTGTAAATGGAGAGAATGGATATATGTGAGAGATTCTGTAGCGAAGAAAACTACAAGATCTTGGCAACTGAGTGGAGAATGACAACAGAGTGGTGAACCTGGGTGCCAGAAGGTGGACAGGGCCTTCACCAGGAAAAGGGAGGTCTGGGAGATGTCAGAATTTGGGGGGAAAGATAGTGAGCTCTGCTTCACAAAGAATGAGTTAAAGAGGCTTTTTGGGATATCCACTCTGAAATGTCCAACAAGTTGTTGGCGATGTGATGCTTGGGGGAAGGAGAGATTAGGCTTGAGTAACAGAGCTGGGAGTCATCTACCCAGAGATGATCGCTGAACCCAGGGGAATTGATGAGGGTACCAAGTGGAAGAGTAGAGAGAGAAAGGGGAAGAGAGCCCAGGACAAAGTTTTGGGGAGCACTCACAGAATCCAAACTTTACAGAACAAATCCCCTTCATAATTGGACTCAGTCAAAGGGTGGCACCCGAGGACCTAGGGGGCCACATGTAGCCTTGAGGCCACAGGTACCCCCCCCCCGGCCCCAGTGGGACATATCTAGTCCCTAAATGCGCTCAGTCGAAGCTTATATGCAGCAGGGAGAGGGGCAGAGGTGGAGATAAATTCAGGTTTGAACTCTAATTTTCCTTTTTGTGGGAACTCGGGCTGTAACTTCCCAATGACATTGGGGTTACTTACCACCTGACACACATCTCCGGGCAATTTCCCACAGAATGAGGCCAAAACTGTACATATCTGCTGCGATGTAGGAATAGAAATGGTTCTGATTCAAAGTCTTATCCAGCACCTCTGGCGGCATGTAACGCTTGGTGCCGACTTGAGTGTTGGCCGGGACATCTATTTTACCGGTGACACTGTGGGGAAAAGCATAGCACTGACATCAACACAGAGGGAAAATCCATGTTACAGATGAAGAAACTGAGACTCAGACTATAATGTAGAAAATACTGGACTCAGAGACTTGGCTTCTACTTCGGGCTTTGAGAGGCACTTTTAAATTTTCTAGACTTTAGGTTTTTTTTAATATCTAAAATGAGCATATTAAAATTGTCGGGTCCCTTCTGTGATTCTCTCATGCACATGCCATGTTTAGCAACAGCCCAAGGAGAAGAAGCAGTGTGATGCTGGGGATCGTGGGCCAGATTTGGAGGCAGGAAGACCTCCCCCCAACTTTGTGTAAGGGCAAATCAATTAACGTGCAGCAAGGCCACAAGGACTGCCAGAAACCACTGGGGAGAGGGAAACGTTGGGGTGGGAACGAGGACTCTGCTCAGAAAGGCTCATCTGGCTGAGGCTGGAGGAGGTCCTGACACGCAGGCAGAGGGAAAAGGAGACGCGCTGGGCACCGTCGGAAACTTCATTAGCACTAAATGGAGGCAGGAGGTAACCATCAAATATTCACTAAATGTTTAAAAACAGCCCTTCTCAGATGCGCAATCTAGCAGCTCTGCTATTAAAGAGGATTTAGGAAACCCCCCAAATCTTCTAGTTCTTCCAAATACTCAGAAGCAGGACTGAGAAGAAGAGGGCCCCCACCTCATGCCAGCCCCAGAATTTTAATGTGGGAGGCTCTCTGGTGTCATCTGGTCCAATCCTTTCGTTTTTACAGAAAAGGCAAGTGGTGAAAGAAAAAATAAGTGGCTTCTTCAAACTTTCACTCAGTCCAGAGGCAGGGAACCTGTGGCCTTGGATTCAACCAAAGGGCCTCACTTGAGGACCTAGAAGGCCACATGTGGCCTCGAGGCTGCAGGTTCCCCACCCCTGGGTTAGGCAGAACTGAGTCTGGAATCTAGGTTTCCTGACTGCATTCAGTGTCCATAACATAATTCAGTCTCCGTTATATATTTTTCCTAAGAGTACTAAGTATTCCTCACAAATAGATAAACACAATTACATGGTTTATTACTGTTCTTTTAATCTTGGACCTCTGCTTTTACCAGTGTGGGGAAACGCTAGGGGTGAAACTCAGAAACAGGTCTACAATTGAGTGTTGGCTGCCTGGGGGGACTGGGAAATCCAACCACTTGCCCAAGGTCACACAGCAGGAAGAAGGAAAGGCAGAAGGTGAGCCTCAGTCTACCTGACTGGTCCTAGCTCCCTCCTACCAGACAGACCAACCACCCTTCACCAAATCTGTCACAGGTGAGGACTCCACTTCAATTCCATCTGACCTGGACCTGCTAGGAAGGGGAGCTGCACCTGAGGCAGGAAGCTCGGGTGTGAATCTCGTTAGACAATACTGGTTGGGTGGTCACAGGCTGGGGGTTCCTGTACCCAAGTTTCCTCCTCTGTAAAATGGGACAGATGAGTGTCTTACCTGACTGCTGTAAGCAAATCATTTGGAAAACCTTAAGGAAGAAATTTCTGAATAATTCCCATTCGATAAGTATTTGTAACAATAACTCCACGTGAAGATCACTGCGCTTAGGGATGGAGTTAATACAAGGTGGTCATGCTCTCAAAGAGTTCATTGTTGTGGTGGTGGTTTGTCCTTCCTTCTCCAAGAGGACCACGACATCAGGGAGGTGATGCCATGACTTACAAGTGAATTGGATTGAAGTGAGGCAAGGCTGTGCCAAGTCAGCAGCCTCACTTTCTCCTCCAGAGCCATGTGGGCCCAGCGGCCAGACATAGATCAGGACAACTGGAGATGGCCCAGCACAGAGATGATTATCTTGTGAGGGGCAACTTGTACTCACTTCAAAGAGTCATGATCATGTCAGTGTAAATTCTCCCTCCACTGACACGGGCCACAACCTTCCCTACCTTCAGCCAGTTTATTAGGTAGTTGGCGTCCAAATCCATCACCTGCTGGGCAACTCTCTTTTGATCCTTTCCAGACTTTGCTAGGCTGGTCCTCAAATAACTGACCGAGTCTATCACCGAGTACTTTGCACTGGAAGCTGGTCCAACTTTACCTTCTAAGGTCCTTAGAGCTGCCAAAGCTTGAACTCCATACACATGGGCTCAGGATCAGCCCTACCGCTCAATGACGGCTCATAAATGAACACAGGCAATTTAAAAGTGATACTATGCAAGTGCACAAGAAAGATGAAAAGTGCTTCACCAGCCTTCCCTAGGACCTGGGAAGGTTTTTCATGGAGGCGCTTTCTTTACAGGTTGGGCTGGATCTCACTGAAGGGAGAGCTGACAAAGGGGGATCCACCTTCCAGGAGTAACGGTTGGAGCAGAGACCCAGAGGGAGGAAAAAAAGAGAGCAAGGGAGGGTGTACATTCCTTCTGACTGAAGGGGGGAAAGCATGACATACAACCGGAAAGGTGGAGAGTCCAATACCACAATAAAAGGTTCCAACTTCACTCAGTAAGCACGAGGAAGCCCCTGGAGGATTTTAAACTGAGGAGTGAAAGGACATCTCAGGATGAGGCACACTCATTTGGTGGCTTTGGGAACCATGGACTGGAAGTGGAGTGGAGGGTGGAGGTGAGAAAACCAGACAGGGCTAAATCATAAACATAACAAATTTTTTGAAAATATATACTATTGACCTGACCTCATTCATTTGGTCTATGAGCTTTTGAAAATACAAACATGTGGATAAGATGTGGGAAAATTGGAACACTAATGCATTGTTGGTGGAGTTGTGAAATGATCCAACCATTTTGGAGAGCAATTTGAAGCTATGCCCAAAGGGCCTTAGAAATGTGCATATCCTTTGACCCAGCAATAGCACTTCTAGGGCTATATCCCAAAGAGATCATGAAAGTGGGAAAAGAACTGCTTTAATGATAATTTCATCCTTCAAAAGATAACAGATCCTTAAGTTCTACCCAGAATACGAGTCTCCCCATCCAAGAGAAACTGATTATTTCATGGAAATGCCAGGAATGTTGGAGGGAAGTGACCACTCCTCTTAGAGTCTGGGATAGAAATGGCAAAGAAAGCGGGCGCAGTGGGAAATACACCCGAGATGTCGTCAAAACATATTTCAAAGGGTTCAAAGAAAGATGGGTTAGAACTCATAGACGTTATACAGGTAAGTCAGTGCGAGCAGGATGGGGAGCTCTCAGAAATGAAATCCTGAAGACAATTCTGAGAAAAGAAAAAGGAAGATTCGTCCAGAGGCATTGAAGTGTACGCATAGGGGACTCACCAGCCAACTTAAATAGTTAAAAAGATGCGTAAAGAAGATGGTGGCAAGGGCAGGCAACCCTACTTACTTCTGTTCTCTAACAGCGTGCAATTTGTTTTCTCTCAATGGAGGGACCTGCCTCTTAAAAAACAACAACAACCACAACAACTGGGGAAGGTGGAGCCAAAACGGCCGGGGAAAGGCAACACTGTGCCTGTGATCTTCCGTAATTCCTCCAAACAGCTTTAAAGAGAGCCTCAAAATGAATTCTGGAGGAACAGAACCCACACAAGGACAAGGTGAAATGATTTTCTAGCCCAAGACAACCAAGAAGGACTGCAGGAGAGATCTGTCTCCCTCAAATAAAGAGGGACACACGCCAGCGCAGGCAATCTCTGGGCAAGCCAGCCTCCAGGAGATCTCTCGTCCCAGCCAAGGTCAGCAACCAAGGCCCTGTGGCCCCGGAACAGAAGGCCAGCTACACGGTGGGCAGCTGTGAGGCCTCTAGCCCCTGCCACAGCAGGCTAGCAACCTGGCCGGGGGGGGGGGGGGACCCAGAGCAAGAAGCTTGGGACAGTGCCCTCTGTATCCTGAAACCAGAACTCAACTTTGAAAGTCACCAAATAGGCTGGAAAATGAGAAAAGTGTCATCATCAACAACAACTACCAACCCCAAACAACAGGAAGCTATTATGGCAACAGAGAAGATGAAACCACAAACTCAGAAGAGGACAACAATGTCAAAAGGCCCATGAGAAGCTTCAAAGAGAAATATAAATTGATCTCAGGCCCAAAAAGAACTCCTAGAAAAGCTCAAAAAGGATTTTAAAAATCAAAATAGAGGAGCAGAAAAAAAAACTGGGAAAAGAAATGAAGAGTTAGGCAAGATAATCATGAAAAAGAGCCAAAAGCTTGGTAGTGGAAGCACAGAAAATGGAAAAAGATGTACAAAAATGTACTGAAGAAAACAACTCCTTAAAAACGTAGAATTTGCTAAATGGAAAAGGAAGTATAAAAATCTCATTGAAGAAAATAATTTCTAAAATATTAGAATTTGGTGAGTGGAAGCTAATGACTCCATGAGACATCAAGAAACAATCAAACGAAATAAAAAAAAATAGAAGAAAATGAGAATTATCTCACTGGAAAAACAACTGACCAGGAAAATAGATCAAGGAGAGATACTTAAAGAATTACTGGACTTGAAAGTTATGATCAAAAAAGAGTCTGGACTTCATCTTTCAAGAAATTATCAAGGAAAACTGTCCTTCATTCCTAGAACCAGAGGGTAAAACAAAACAGATATTGAAAGACTCCACCGCCCACTCCTCTGACTAGCCCTGTCTAAACGGTTGGGGCACACTATCTCTCTCCAATGTACCTTCCAAGGGTAACATTCGAAGACTCTTGCCTGGCTGCTTGGATACGAACCTGACAAACTTAACTGCCAATCCCATATCAGCGATACAGCATGCTCCGTTTTCCTTCACCAGGATGTTCTTACTTTTCAGATCACGATGTGCAATTGCCGGTTTTGCTTCAGTGCTTAAGATCTCTGTATGTAAGTGGCATAGGCCACTGATGGAAGAGTAGGCTAACTTTAACATTGCTTTGGTATCTAGGGTAGTAGACTGCAGATAATCATATAAGGACCCGTTCTCATGGTAGTCTGTGATTAGGCAGAGTTGGGTCAAGGACCCTGTGCCTTTGATGTCTGCAGCAATAAATCCTAAAAAGGAAGCGAAAAGAAAAAAGAAACAAAAAGTTTGGAGAGGAGTACTTTCTCGATACTTCCAATAACACAATGCGTATTGTTTGACTCGGGTTACTTTTGCTTCACATCTATTTCTGGTGCCTGATTAAAGTTATTAATATCAAACAAAACCAATTAAAATAAGGAAAGGAATCAATAAAATATACCATGTGCAATTAAATGGCAAATTCTTTCTAGGGTGTGTGAATTTGTTTAGGTTATCATAATTACTATAATTCATGCAGAAAAGCCACCATGGTTTAATCAAGAACAGGTCATACCAATCTAATCTCATAAGGTAAGGGTAAACTATAGATATAATTTGGTTCCATTTTAGCAATTATGATATTCTTATGGAAAACATGGAGAGATGGTTGCTAAATGACAGTATAATTAGGAAGATTAAGAAATTGGTTGAATGCCTGGATCCACAGATTACTTAGTTATAATGGTTATAATGTATAATCGTTTATTGTCAACTTGTAAGGTCTTCAGTAGGGTGCCTCAAGAACCTATTCTTGGTTCTCTTCTATTTAACATTTTTATCAGTGACAAGAGATAAAAAGTGTAGATGACATTCTTAGTACATTAGTAGAACGCACAATGCTGGTCAACATAGCTAACACTGGTTGACAGAGTCAGGATTCACAAAGATTCTGACAGACTGGAAGACTGAATCACATTTAATATTATGAAATTTAATCATCTTTATCAGAGATTATCTTTAGTTCATGGCTCAACAACAATCAAGTAGAAAATCACGTAGGGCTCTTAGCGGATCGCATGCTCAATTAGAATTGGCAGTGTGACATGACAGCCAAGAAAGAATTTGATCTTAGACTACCGTAAGAGACACCGCATTTGGTAGAGTCACATTGTACCCCACCCTGGTCATAAAACAATGGAAGTGAAGCGTTCAAAACCGGGCATCATTTTTTAAGCAGTAAAAAACTGGAGCCCACTCAGAGTGGTCCAACTGGGATGCTGAATGGCTTTGGCAATCATTAAATATGAAATCTGAAACCAGGGATGTTTGCCCATTGAGGACTTGGGAGGGAATTTTGGGGTAGGGTGGGCAGGATATCTGTTTATAAGTCTAAAAAGGGCATTCATGTGAAAGAGAGATTAAACTTGTTCTTCTTGGCCACAAAACACAGAGCTTGGAGCAATGGGTAGAAGTTATAAAGATATGAATTTCACTTGGAAGAGAAACTTCCTAAGAATTAGTGTCCTGAAAATGGAATGAGACTCCTCCTTACTGGAGTTCCTTTAAGAAAGGCTTAGTAGGAGCAGCTAGGTGGCGCAGTGGATAGAGCACTGGCCCTAAAGTCAGGAGGACCTGAGTTCAAATCTGGTCTCAGACCAGACACTTGACATTTACAAGCTGTGTGACCCTGGGCAAGTCACTTAACCCACTGCCTAGCAAAAACAAAACAAGAAAGGGTTAGTAGACTGATAGGGTTCTTTTCTCAGGTATATGTTCTTTTCAACTTGGAAATTTTGTGACTCTGTGAATAGAAGAAAAATTTACTAAATAAGGACTAGAAAGAATTAATCCATCTAACCAAACTAATCCATTCAGACACACTTTTTCTGTGAAAAATTTGGGCCAGATCATTTTAACTCAAGATGATTAAGAAGAAAATGAATTCTTCACAGAAATAAACTGTACAGATAGAATTCGTGAGTTGTTACCTAGTCATTACGGACAGGAATTGCCAATGCACTCTGTAGCTGGGCCCAGTATTCAATATGAAGACAGCAAGCTGAATCTCATTTGGGGAAGTAGCCTGCAATTTCACTGGTTCTATGGTACTCCCTTCTTCAGTACTTACCTTTTTAACACCAATATTCTCCTAGTGCTGTCATATGGATGTGAATCACAATTCTCACAAACACGCAAGAATCAAAACCACACAGGACACCCTGGGAAATGCCAACTTTGGTTTGTGCCAGAGAAGAGGTATGTAATCCACAAAGATATTTATTTCACTGGGAAAGGAAGTGGCTTGGCCATATATTGGGGGTAAGGGGTAACAGATATTCAGCTCAAGTGCTACAATAGGAACCCTGAAATACGAAAAGGAAGCTCTCTATACTTCTAGGAGACCTTCTGTGGATAGATGTGGACTGTGATATGAAGATAAGGCATGAATGGGTTAAAATCCATACCAATGAAGGAAAGACCCATCCTGATGAGATCACTGATCCCCAAAATAAAGAAAAAGACATTCTGTATAATCTTGCCTAACTTTGAAAAAGTTCACTTCTGTTAGAACAATCTGACATGAGATGATTCTGAGATAACTTAAGCAGTAGTGATGAGTTCTAATCTCCAGTCTCCCAAGCAGTTATTTTTCTTAAAGGACCCCCATCCTCTCTGCCTCATCTCTGGAAATACTCTGACCCTGTATCGTGAGGCCCCCTTGCACTGCAGGGCTAATGGCCTGGCCGAGGCCAAGAAGATGAGTAAGGACAAGGTTTCTAGATAGTTCATTTAAGCTGACACGCAAACAGTACTAAGAAAAGGCTTAGAGCTAGAAGACAAATCTTCATACTGATTTTTACTCACCCAAAATATTTTCATGCCTCAACAGGACCGTCAGATATATTTCTTTCTCTCTGGTCCAGCTGGCTTCCTCAGAGGAGAAGAACAATTTCACAGCTACCTTATCACCACGCCACTTTGCCATCCAAACTTTCCCATAGCGACCTTTTCCAATCTGTTGGACCATCTCGATCTCCTTAGCTATAGTCCTTTGGACCTATGCAATCCCAAAACACATTGTTAGTATATTCACAGCACAACATATTTGTTTAATCTCTCTTGAATAAAAGCAGTGACTACATATGGCAACATATGCTTGGCCTGTAGCTTTTCTTTATATAGACAATGCATTTCTTTTTTTTTTTTAAGGCAATTGGGGTTAAGTGACTTGCCCAGGGTCACACAGCTAGTAAGCGTCAAGTGTTTGGTCTGAGGCCGGATTTGAACTCAGGTACTCCTGATTTCAGGGCCAATGCTCTATCCACTGCGCCACCTAGCTGCCCCCTAGACAATGCATTTCAAAATAACTTTAAATTATTTTTATATTGTGAGATAGTCTTTTTATTTACTGACATTTTATTGGGAGGGAAAAACCTTGGAACTGAAAGTTTTACACTGATCAGGAAAATGGAAAAAGGTTTCTTATCAAAGATAGTTCCTATTAAGACTGAGCCTTGTCTTCAGGCGTGGAAGTCATAAATGAAAATGATTTTAAAATTAGCTGAAAAAGCAATCACCATGCATTTATTAAATGCCTATAAGGTACAGAGCTAGGCTATGGTGGTTCTGCCATCAGCCCTAATAGACAATAACTACCAAATCACAGCATCTCACATGAGGACCCCACACTTTCTCACTGTCACCTAAACCACAGCTTCTTTTTTTAGTATGTGCTTTATATTTGAAATACCCACTCCATTTCTCAAGATGGCTGCCTATCCCTACCCTACCCCGCCCTTTGTCACCCTAATTTAGACTGGGCTTAGAATCTCAGATTCTTTGTGAAGCCTCAAAGGACCACTGGATTTAGAGCTGGAAGGGACCAGAGAGAATCTAACACCTTCACTGTAAATCAATTAATCAAAACGTATTTATCAAAAGTGCCCGCTCTGTACCAGGCACTAGGAATACAAAGATAAAGCAGTCCCTGACTTCAAGGAGCTTGTATTTCTTTGAGGGACACAACATGTACATATATGTGTATACTTATAGGACATACACACACTAGAATATATGGATGTGTGTGTAGGTACAGAATTTGAGAGCTGAAAGGGACTTCAGCAGTCATCTAGGTCCAACTGAGACACAAAAAGAATCCCCGTTATAACATGTCCAATGAGTGGTCATCTGGCCTCTCCTTCCAAGAAGGGGAAACTCACCATCTCATGGGGCAGCCCATCTCTGTTTTCAGAAAACATGAATGTTTCAGATGGTTTTCCTAACGTCAAGCCTAAACTTGCCTCTCTCCACGCGCACTGCTCCTCGTTCTACCCTCTGGGGCCCAACAAAACATATCTTAAATCCCTATTCCACATGGCAGCCCTTCAAATACTGGAAGGCAATTATCATGTGCCCCTTGAGTCTTCTCCAAGCTAACCGTTCTTTCATGTTCTTGACTCCAGGCTCTTCACCACCTTCGTCATCCTCTTCTGAACACTCCAGTTTGTCAACCTCACTCCTGAATAAAGCACCCGGAACTAAACACAAAGGACCCTTTGACAAGGTCAGGATGCACTGCAAATACCCTCTTTCTGGAAGCTCTGCACTTCTTCATGCAGCACGAGAATGAATGCCCTTTTTTTTTGGCCCATCTGACTCTGCTGATCAGTATGGAGCCTGCAGTCCACTACTACTGTTTCAGAACTGTCTGTTCTCACTGCCACTACTCTCTACCCCTCTGCCTGCAAGGCGGAGGGAGCCTAGACCTCTAAAACCTCCATGTAGGGAGAGGACTCAGCACAGACATCTCTTCATTTCCCACCTGTCTGCGCTGCTTTGGGACTTCTCTACCCTGCCAAGGGCATGGGCCATCTCCTTTCCACTCCTGCTTTTCAGCTTACTTCTATGTGTGGTCTTCCCTCATTAGATTATAAGCTTCTTGAGGGAAACGGCTACCTTTCTTTTTATGTACTTGTATCTTCAGCATAGTGCCTGGCACATAATAGTTCTGAATGTCTAATCCTTATTCCTGGATCTTCACAGCAAGAGTATGAAAAACTTAAATAAAAAAAATTTGGTAAAACCTAACTAAAGTATATCCATAGCATTCTCTTCAATTACTCGTTAAGTAATCTCATCAAAAACAGAAATGAGGTTGGTACATTCCAGGCACAAGGAACATCTGTGAAAAGGCTTCAATCCTTATTAAGTTATAGCAGGCAACAAATAAGAAAGTTAGAGATTTTTTAGAAGAAGATTAGAGCATCTCAGAGGTGACGGTGACTAACGATAGATGCTACAGGCTAGAAATGAGCCAATGGAACCAATAAGCGGTGTCTAGTGCCATCTGGCAAAAGGACAAATGGCCAAACATTTAAACATAAAAGTGAATCATAAAAAAATTAAATAATGTTTAACACACTTTTAAATTTAATATGGCAGTAGACCTGGAGGAGGTATTATATAATACATAGATAGCTGGCCTTGGGGCATGAAGACCTGAGTTCAAGCCCTGCCTTTGACATAGACTGGCCAAGTGACCCTGCTCATATCCCTTTACCTCCCAGTGCCTCGGGTATCTCTCGAAAACTATTAGTTGCACAGCAAATGTTGACCTGCACCTATGAAGTCACAGATTCAATTTAAAAAGAATAAAGTGAAGACCTGGTAGTGCACTACTCTACCCCAACAAGGTTAAGAGGGAAATTCAGTTAAGGTTAGAAAAGCCTGACCCCAATAATTCCACGAGCAAAAGGCAGGAAAACACTGACTTTCATGTCTCGTGGAGGATGCAGACTTTCTACTTTTAAACCTGTCCTGTTCCCTGCCCCATGAGCCCTAAGAATCTTTCCTGTGTTTCCCTCATTAAAGCAAATAGTATGGATTCCCCACATATAGTCTTCAAGGTTGGCACCGATGACCATCAGAAAACTAGCCGTCTCCTAAAGGAAAAAGACATGGACTTCACCCTGAAATATGAGTCTTGAGGCTGAAACAATCTCAATGTGATCCTTTGGACTTAGGAAACAGAGCCAAGGAGCAAGTAACAGAAACCTTAGTGAATCCAGGGTGAATATGGTTCCACATGTAAGACTTCCTAATCTGCTCATGATCAGAAGAGGCTAAAGTCTGGATTGTAATTCTACCCTTGCAATAAAAAACCAACAATCACATTACCCTTTAAGTCAAGGGGTTATCAGTTAGGACTGTAACCGAGCTTTCCTGTCTCCCTAACCAAAGAAGGTTCTTTCCCTGACCAATGCCCTACTTGCTTCCCTAGTAAACAGACACCGGGTGGTTCTTGCCATGTACAGAGGTTATGGTTTCAACTCTTAACACTATTCTCTTCGTACCAGTGGAGAGAACCCTAAACTACTTCCTGAGCTCTGAGATTGTTCAATTAAATCTTCCAAGCGTTCCCCTGGAGGGATGTAAATCTCATCCTGTTCCAGTGTGATGCTGTGATGACGTCTTGCTTTTCGTCTTTTATACCTAAAGATGTAAAGAGGAAATGTTACTTAGCTACCTGGGTACGTGAACAAGTAAAAAAAAAAGGCACAGAAAGTGATTCACCACATTCACTTGGGTGCTTAAATCACTGACTCTCACAGTAGTCGATGCAATGAGTCATAATTATTCCAAAGGAAATAATTTTACATTTATTAACCAATAACTATCATTCATTTTTCTCTTTTTCTATAGTTCAGGATCATACTTCAATATCTCTCTACTCAGTGACCTAAAGAATCGTTACTAAAGAGCCCAGATTGTTGTGCTAACTTCACAACTCACTCCCTGCATACCACTTGAGTTCTATGGAAGCTTATACTCTATTTAGTATTATACCAATGCATTTGTTTTATACCTTATTTTCACATTGAGGGTAACAGAAGAGATCATATAGAGATCTAGAAATTCCTTTCAGAAACGAGCAAACTGAGGCCCTGGGAAATGAAATGTCTCACCCGAGGTTACTCAGGGTCACATGCACCGATTTTAAGCCGTGTGACTTCAAAGCTGGCGCTGTTTTTGTTGTTCCAAAATGCCTTCCTTCTCAAACGCCATCTGGTCCAATAGGTGCCTGAACAAGAATTCCCTTTTCTAATACTCAAGAGGAGCGCTGATGCAGCTTTCACCTGAAAACCTCTAAAGTACAACCACTATCTCCCAAGGAAACCCATTCCATGCGGGGACAGTTAGGGAAATAAGTATTACAAAGCTTTTCCTTCTATCAAATCTAAATTGGCCTCACTCTATCTTCTGCTCATAGCTCCCAGTTCTAACCTCTGGGACCTAGTGGAGAAAGTCTAATCTCTTTTCCTCAGCTGTCTGTCAAATACTTGAAGACTGTTAAATCATCACTTAGTTCCCCCACACACAGGCAAATGCAGAAAATTTTAAAATGGTAAGATGAACAAAAGACAATTAAATCTGCAATTAAGCTTTAAAAACATGTCTTACTTATAGTTTAATTTTCTCTTATTCCTAATAAAGAGGTGAATTAAATGACTTGAATTGTAATTTCTTATTTTTTAGAAAGCGAAGGGGGCTGGCGTTCTTAATAAGAGTGTTAGGCTGAAGGCAAGTAGTAGGAGCAATAGAATACCTTGACAAGTTATCTACTGCCTCATCTAGTAAACTCTAATAAAGTCATTTTGATCTTATAAATTACATTTTAATACTCAGCAAAACTTTTCAAAAATATTCTTCAAATACATGGGGCACGGGAGAACAAATCTCACCTTTCTTCTTACAATGAGAAAAGCTGAGTTCATTGACTAAGCTATTCTACCCAAAAGGCCTGCAGTATTTCATCCTTGTAGTCATGAAATAATACTTACAAAATAACAATGTAATTTCAACATCTTCTACAGTACGTGTTCTTATAGCTTCCACTGACGTTACCATTGGGGCAGATAGTAATAAATGGCAATAGGTTTTTTTTTTAAAAGAAAATATATACTTAAAATAGTTTTGCTATAACTAGAAATGAAGTATGATAATAGCTGGATTTTTTTCCCAGGTAGTAAATGTGCAAATGAAACCTGACCTTACCCAAACACCTAGAGTATAGGCATTCAGAAGACACCTGCTACGCAAAAGGGCTCTGCTTACATGTTGGAGACTTACCTGAAAAAACAGAACAGAATTAGAAGGATCAGAAGGAAGCTACAGACTGTCACAGATATCAGTATGGCCTTACGGTGTATGGATTCATCAACAAATCCTAAAATAAAAGAAAATGGAGTCATAGCATGGAGACACCTTTAACTTCAAGTTCAAAGCCAAGCACTCTCTAAAAACTGCTTATTAGACTTGGGTTTGGGGGCCACTAGTTGGCACAGCGGACAGAGCACCAGCCCTGGAGTCAAGAGGACCTGAGTTCAAATCAGCCCTCAGACACATAACACTCACTGCCTGTGTGACCCTGGGCAAGTCACTTAACCCCAACTGCCTCTCCAAAAAAAAAAAAAAAAAGAAAGAAAGAAAAGAAAAGAATAAATGAGTTTTTTTTGCAAGCTGAAAAAAATTCTTTCAATGTTTGATTACAAAAGTAGCAAAACCAATCTTTTGCCCCTCTTCCCTGGGAGAGTTAATCCCTTCAAGTTTTGTATCTCTGACATGAGGGTGAAACGTCCTAACTGGTGAGTGAGTGAGTGAATACAAGTGAATGCATACCCACTCCATCTAGCCAGCCCCACGCCATGTTCACATCCACTCTCTTCTGGGAATGTTGGTGCTTTTGTCTCTAATCACCAAGAACATAACTGAAAAAGCTTCAAACTGAAAAGGGACTGGGCAGGGGTGGGGGGCAGGGGAGATTGTCTATGATTATCCACTAAACTATATACTAGAGAGAGTACTTACAAGCTACATAAAAGAATAGCAGTTAAGGTACCAGAAATTCACAGAAAACATAATCCAAGAATAAAGGCTATAATACACTACCATAGCCCAAGGTACCACACCAAAAAAGGACCAAAGTAGGGTCAACAATTAGTCATTAACCATCAACAGGCATCTACTAAGGTACATAATGTGGCAGACATTGTGCTGTATGGTGAGATACAAATATAAAAAATGAAATAATCACTGCCTTTGAGAAGCTAATATTTGATTGAAAGAGATACCTCCTCTCACATAAACATACATGCAAAAAATGTATAAAATAAGTACTAAGTAACTTTAAGTGGGGAGGGCACAACCATCTGAGGACATAAGAATAGGGTTCAGGTAGAAAGTGATATTTGAATTAAGTTTTCAGGAAGACAAATGATTCTAGGAAGATAAGATGACAGACAGCCTTCTAGGCATGGGGGAGAGCCAGGACAAAGGCAATGGTGCCGTGTGTCAGGAATGGCAAAAAGGCCAGTCGGGCTGGACAGCAGAGGGTGAAAAGAGGGATGACCTATGAGAAGCCAAGATTGTGAAGTACTTTAAAAAGGTAAACAGTGATTTCCTACAACTTCATTCAGCAGCACGTGAGTAGAAATGGAGGAGATGGGTGGTGGAAGACCCTTCGGCATGTTATGAGCATCAAGAAGACAAGGAGAAAGGAATTCGAAAGTACAGTGTCAAAAGTAACTGGTTAATTCTAGGATGGAGATGGGGGAAGGAGAACTGTGAAATTAGAACAGAAGTGACCGCCAGGAGACACTACTGAGGGATGGAATAATTGGAAGTCCCAATGAGGCTTAAGAGGAAGTAATAGAGAGATGAAATTTTAAGAGGTTTTGATGTAAAAAAAAGAATTTTGAGGTTTTTCATTGTCGAAGTGGAACACCTTTGGGTGATGGGGAGTTTCAGGGTGATGCCATCAATACATCATACATACGTGTGTGTGTGTGTGTGTGTGTATATATATATATATACTTGAAATGGAGGAGAGAAGTAATCAAGAGGGCTCAGAAAAATGAGAAAAGAAGGACTAGAGATTGTGACAAGATATGAATTTTTTTTTTTTTGCTTTTTCTGATGAGGCAATCAGGGTTAAGTGACTTGCCCAGGGTCACACTGCTAGTAAGTGTCAAGCGTCTGAGGCCACATTTGAACTCAAGTCCTCCTGACTCCAAAGCCAGAGCTCTATCCACTGCACCACCTAGCTGCCCAAGACATGGAAAATTTAACCTCACACAGTGCTAGGGCTTGGCAGGATAAGACTCATGACTGGAAAGGTGCTGTGGAAGGATGTACCTCATTTAAAAGAAACAAGAAGGGCAAAAGTAATTACAATTTACAAATATTTATGACATCCATCACAATGTATCAAACAGAATAAGCAGAAGGGTCAGAACAGTATAGTGTACTTACAAGAAATGGCTATGAAGAAACCCCAGAAGCATAGCGGAGAGCCTTCGGGGTGAAGCTCGATGAAATTTTGCTGAACCAGATCACGTTATGCAACTGTGTTGACTGGATCCATCAGAAATGTATGCGATCCCATCTCAACTGCATTGAGGCAATCTTGTTTCTTACTCCTCCCTACCTGGTTCTCTCTCCCATGCTCCACAATGGCTATTTCAAATTTTTTCCTCTCTTCCCACACATTCTACAACACCACTCTCTCCAGGTTTCTCTGCTGAAGCCAAGGCCATTTGCTATGAACACTCTCGTCTCCTTTCTTCTTCATCTCACAATCCCGTGATTTCACCTCTCACTATTTCCTCCTTTATTCTGGTCTCAGGCAAAACGTCGGCCCTTCTTGCCAGGGCCAAACATTTTACAAGTCCTTTTGATCCCACCACTGCCTATTTTCCTCAGAACGCCTCTCTCACATTCCACCCACCTTTTTAGCCTCCCACTATCTACCATGTCTTCCCTGATGCCTACAAACAGCCAATACCTGACAAAAACAAAAAACAAAACCATTACATCCCGGCATTCTTGCTAGCTACTGTCTTGTATCTCTCCTTTTCTCAGCCACACTCCTTGAAAAAGCTGTCTTTTTTGGCTTCACTTCCTCTCTTCTGAATCTCCTCTGAACTCCCTGTAACCAGCCTTCTTCTTTTGTATATCTGCTTTATGTACTTAGACACGTTGTTGAGGTTTAGAGTGGGGAGAGCTGGTTCAGACGTGAAAGCATTCACTTAGACCTTCTCTGTAGCCATTGGGAGCTTTATTTCATCAAAGCTTCACAGGCCTGAGGTTAGCAAGGAGCTAAACAAAGGCCCCGATATAGGAAAGGACCCAGACTTATATAGACAGAAAGCTATACAGCCTGTAAGCTAATGGTATATTTTTAGGAAAATGGTTGTCAAGATAAGGAAAAATTGTCATGACACAGGATGAGGAAGATGGGTGACAGAACATGGAACACAGGATAAGGGAGGCAAAGGAAATTCCTTCGGTGCAGGTTGTATGGCATTTCAAGATAGGGGAAAGAGACTCTAGGATGCCCTCAAGTCCAGGAGGGGCCTCACAAGGTGCTGGAAAAACAACCTTTAATTAAAATTTGTTTCTTTGAAAAGCTTTTAGTTTTTAGGGCACTGTATGTCTTCTGCTTCAACACTGTCTCCCCCAACAGTACCCAAGCTCTCCGTCTTTGTATCTCGAGTGCCCAGTGGTGCCTTTCACTAACTAATGACATCTGTCTGCGGAGGGGAAGACTCATCTATCACACCTGTTCCGGGAGCTATCTCCTCAGCCCCAGGAAGCTGGTGGGAGGACTTCTACTAGCCTAGTGCAAGCCACATGGAATGTGAGTAAGGAATGTTTGTCGAGTGACTGAAGAAGCTATAGGAAGCGTGTACTACGTAACAGATTGTGTGTGTGTGTGTGTATGCACTCACATGTAGGCTCACATGTGCATATGCCTGTTCGGGGCGGGGGCAGTTATCTGACATACCTAAAATCTCTTAGATCAGAATGACTTAAGATTCACATATTCATTGTTTGAGTGCTGTTGAGATAATAATATTCAAAATAATTCAAGGACCTTCACACTTAAGTAGGCAAAGGTTCTTTTAAAAATGACAATTTAAAAACCATTTTCTTCCTTCATAAAAGTCGAGCAGACCCAAATTATCACACACGTTAGATCATAGAATTCCTAATTAATGCTAAGGAACACAGATATCTTTGTTACAAAATCAGATCTTTCTTTTATCAATTTCAATTTTTTTTTTTGCCCAAAAGAAGACAGATTACACAGCACATGTTCAAAATACAAAGAAGTCAAAACCACAATTACTTCACATGATCAACACGTGAATAAAGAATAATCTGGGTTTCGCTGCAACCAAATATTAGGAAATGTCTTCTGGAAATCCCCAGGCTCATTGCCTGTCGGTGCAAATGGTGAATAGAGAAAACTGTGAGGCCTCTATTCTTTTGCACTCCTCTGTTCACATTTCAGATTTATGAGAGCAATGAGATAAGAAAGCGCCTAAGGGGCTTGGGCTTTACTGTCATCCATTTGGAAAAAAAAAACCAATTTAACACAAGACCAAGTTGACACTGCTTGTCCCATTATCCCTATGACTTTGCTTGTCTTCTCTCATAAATCAGTGCTATCCACCAATACGCCAATATCCACCAATTGTTTGTGTTGGTCACACCCACCATGTTTGAATCTACCATTGTCTGTTCTTCGGCCATTAACAATGTAAACGTTCAAGACACTGGCAGTAGCCCTTGAAAGGAGATACTACTTGATACCCATACAGAAAATGGACACATCTTACTGTGGTAGCATATTTCTCTTATCTTGTCACTCCAACTATACGGTGGACTGAGATGGAGAAGCCCCCATCGAGGTGCCGTTCACTATATTAGAGTAGATTTCCCGAGGACCTAACATGGTTTTAGGCCCTAAGAACAGTCTGTCAATGCAGATCTCTTGGAACGCTGTCAGTTGTATTTCCCAAAACAACACCACAATCTGTGCCTATTGCTTTTTTGTTTCCTCAAATATCAAGTGTTCTGTTTTACTGTGAATGCGTGTGGAAGTTCTCTCTCTTTGTTAAATTCTGGAAATGATGACTCCGGATCATTCAGAAAAACACCACCAAAAACAAATGTATCTTTGGAACATCATTCCCTATCACCGACATAGCCAAAGAGCTGAGGCTGTGATCGGCAGATTCAGGTGCTGCATAAGGTGGAGATAAAGACATAAATGCTGCTTGTACTCTGTTAAATTTAGCAAGCAATTTAAAAACTGTATAGAATGGAAATTCAAGATTTTGTATACCACTCAATTCTTCATATATGTTTATGTATATGTGTGTATACATATATATACACACACGTTATACATACACTATAATGTTTGCATTTGTTGATGATTGCTAATTTCATGGTAAAAAAGAAAAAAATAGAAACAAAAGAAATAAAGAGTAAAAGAACTCAACTCTTCACACTCATTCACACAGATATTCTACACCTCAGAACCCTGTGTGGTTAGAAACTGGAAAGATCATAATTGTTGTCAAAGTTTTCTGGACAGAAATGTGACTCAGTACTTAATGGAATAAATATACACCAGGGGCATAACACTGAGCTAGACTGGAAGGAGGATTTGGAGGCTAATCTTTCAAAGTGAACCAGATGCTACCACATTAGTCTTCTCTCTGTGTTACAGCAGCCGTGGCGAGAGTATATGAGTGGAGTTTGTTTAAGCCTCTACTGGGAGACTTGCATTTGTCATTAGAAATATTTTTTGTGGCTTCACAAAAGGAAAGCAACACTCAGCTTTCCTTATAGTTCCACTCTCACAGCCATTCACTGCTACTGGAAAATCCATAGCTTTGACTATACAGATCTTTTTTTTTAGTCTGCTGTCCAGATCCACCAGTCTTCCTTCCAAGGAGCAAGTGTCTTTTAATTTCACGGCTACAGTCACTGTCTGCAGTGATCTTTGAGCCCAACAATGTGAAATCTGACACTGCTTCCATTTCTTCTCCCTCTATTTACCAGAAAGTGATGGGACCAGTTACCAAGATCTTAACTTTGTTCTGTTGGGTTTTTTTCCTGTTAAGTTTTATGTCAGCTTTTACATTCACCTCATTCACTCTCATCACGAGGTCTCTTAATTCTTCTTCACTTTGCCCATCATAGTAATATCATCTATATATCTGAGATTGTTGATAATTCTCCCACCAACCGTAATTCTGGCTTTGATTTGTCCGGCCTGACATTTCACACAACATACTCTGCATATAAGTTAAATAAATAAGGTGACAATATACACAACATACAGCCTTGTCTTACTCCTTTCCCAATCTTGAACCAATCAGTCATTCCAAGTTCAGTTCTAACTGGTGCTTCCTGGCCCACACAGAGGTTCCTAAGAAGACAAGTAAGACGATCTGGTCTTCCCATCTCTTTGAGGCACTTGCCACATTTTGTTGTGATCCCCACAGTCAAAGGCCTTAGTGGAGTCAATGACGCAGAATTAGATGTTCTGTAACTCCCCTGCTTTCTCCATAATCCAGCAAATGTTGGCAATTTTGTCTTTAGTTTCTCTGCCTCTCTGAAAGCTCTTCTGGTAATTCTCAGTGCACATACTGCTAAAGCCTCGCTTGCAGAATCTTAAGCCTAACTGTGCTGGTGTGTGAAATGAACACAACTGTACTACTTTTCTTACCCTTTTACTGACTATGAGGGCTACTCCATTTCTTCTAAGGGATTCTTAACCAGGCTGGTATATGTAGTGATCACCTGATTTAAACTGACCCATTCCCATCCATTTTAAGTTCACTGACACCCAAGATGTTTAATCTTTCCACCTTCTGTGGATCTGACCACATCATCTTACCTTGATTCACAGACTTTACATTCCAGGTTCCTATGCAATACTGCTCTTGACAGCATTGGACTCTCGTCACCAGACACATCCCCAGCTGAGCTAATTGTCAATTCATTAGTATCAGGGCTTCTTGTCGTCGTCCTCTGCTCTTCCCTAGTACCACGCCGACCGAGGCACTAATCTTCCGGCATCACGTCTTTTATCATTTTAATATTCTCCATGACATTTTCTTGGTAAAGATACTGGAGTGATTTGCCGTTTCCTTCTCTGGTGGACTATTTTTGGACAGACCTCTTTACTATGACCTGTCCCTCTTGGATAACCGTGCACAGCACAGCTCACAGTTTCACTGAGCTATGTGAGCCCTTCCACCACAAGTCAGTACCAATGTAAAAGCCTGCTTTTCCACTGATACTATTTTTGTATGAGAACACGCTACATACCCTGCACGTAGTAGGAACTTAATGCATTTGTTAGACTGCACTCATTTTCCTTTCTGATGAATACATAGAATGTTGAAAGTTGCTCACACCAGTCAAGTAAGAATAGTAGCTCAGTAGTTAACGTACAACTATTTTTTAGTAGAATTACAAGAAAAGGTTAGAAGAAACTGAAATCATTTTCTATATTGTAGTTTTGGAACCTGTGCATTCCTAGTCGCTGATTCACTATTTATCTACCTAAATTACTTAGTTTTTCCCTAGCCATTTGTTTTCAATGTACTAAATGATCATCTGAATATAAATTATTCTTCCCCCCTCCTTTTAACTGCAGCAGGTCCACGAGGGACTAAGCCATCCGCCCCAAGATGCGGAATGAGACACACGCTTTTTGATATGGCCAATGTAGGATTTAGTTTTGCTTGGAATGTGCATGTCTGTCATAGAAGTTTTTATTTTTACCTCAACAGGGGTGTTTATTAATGGAAAAAATGAAATTCAATAGCAGGTAAATGTTAGTTTTAGTGTGAAATATGGTTTTAAAACCATCCACATATGCCTGAGTTAGCTGCAAGTCTGGAATACTATAAAACGTTTCTCTTAAAAATTCAAATTTTTACATGCTATAAGCTTCTGGAATCTTGGTGGAGGGATGGAGAAATAGAGCAGGAAGCTTAGAGAAATGGGAAAAGTCAGAGCAACGTGCAAATAAATTTCTTTGATAGGTGAATCGCATGCCTGCCTGTCTGCAGGACAATACTTTCACCCCTTCATCTCTCTGTCTCCTACTCAGCAATGCAACAAACTTCTGAGAACATTCACACCTGCAGGGATTTTCTTATTACCGTTTTGGACATGGTTTTGAGCATGGTTCAGGCTCTGAATTCTTCCTTCCCTCTTACCTTGATTTTTCAATGAAGGCAGTGTAGGGTGAAGGTCTTTATTGCATTCATTCCTTTCTTTACAACATTTAATTGACCTCCTTTGGTGACGAATAAAAATGCCCTATAATAGAATCCAAATATAGATGCAAATATGAATTAACATTTTCCTCTAAAATTCAAGGATCTTTAATTTCCAACTTGAGTGAGGCCTTTTTGGCATTTATTTACTATGTAAACAAATCCATTCGATCTGGGATTACAATAGTCCTTTTTAAAGTAATAACAATTGTAGTTCCTATTAAAGGCCATCACGCAATGTTCTGGTGAAGTGTTCACATTTTACTTGAGGGGATAATATAGTTATTTTATTTACAATCTATTCTGAACGACTAGACTTACTTGGAGTTACGTAACTGACCTAGTGGAACCTTCAGGAGAAATGTTGGCAGAATACATTCACCCAAAATAGAATACAAACAGGAATGATAAAGGAGTGAACAGGCAAGCGTTTCACTCCACTGAAAGCAACAGGAATATCTATTTGTAAAAGCAGAAAATCACTGAGAACGCACTGAGATTTCTAACCATTTTGTTTTTATGTTCCTGGCAGATGAGATTTTCTTGCTTCTTTTGCTTGTAATTTGACTGATTAAATCACAGCTCTGGTAAATAAATAAAAAAAAAAACCCAAGTAGGATCCAATGTATTCCCTTACCCGGCACTGGAAGTCTGAGCCCTCTAATGCTAGACATCCCGAAGTGACTACAGGCATCCCAGAGTCATCTTCTTCTATCATAGTGAAACAGTAGCCATCCGTGCTAAAGATCAGAAAGGAAAAACAGATGTTTATGTGGACATGAGGTTGTTCTAGTATGTGTTGGGGAAGGGGCAGAGAAATGTTTCTGACCTACTTCCCTTCCAAACAAGATCAGTGCATTGTACCAAGGAAGGATAGCCCCTCTGTCTCTCGATATGCAAGGGGGACAACTTTAGCTATCACAAACGAGCATACAATAATTGTTCCCTTTACCTCTCCCTCCCCTTTCTCATACACACACACACACACACACACACACACACACACACACACGTGCCACTGAATCTAGTTGATCCAGAACATATTTCATATTCCATGAAGCCATATAACTAGGAGAGCAAGGCCTTGGAGGGCATCTTGCCATCTCTCTGTGTACCCCTTTATTCTCATATCTTGCTCAGGAATAGTACTGAGATCAATACCAGCATTGCTACTACAAAAGGACAACGGTCCCCTGTGGCTGTATCAGAATCTCTGTGACTCCCCTTCTCTGACCATGGCTTCCCTCTATGGGCTATCTTCTGTTAGCAGAATGTTAATTCTTTGAGGCCGTGGATGATTTTGCTTTTGTCTCAGTGCTTACCACAGAGTATATAAACGCCTCGAGCACAATTATGCTGGAGAAGTGCCCTTGCTTTGGAAAAGGAGGCAACAATCATTCCTTTATCTGCCATCAATGCTTCTAAGTAGCTCTGACACTTGACAAGGAGACAACTACGTCTGCGGCAGCAGCCGCTGCTTCAAAAGCGAAAAGCTGGTCCTCACCAGAAGGTTTGTCGCCGTGTCATTTTTCCGTCATGTCTCACAGTTCATGACCCCTTTGAGGTTTTCTTGGGAAAGATGCTGGAGTGGTTTGCCATTTCCTTCTCCAGATAATTTTACAGATGAAGAAACGGAGGCAAACAGGATGAAGTAACTTGCCTAGGCTCACACACCTGGAAAGTGTCTGAGGCGGAATTTGAACTCAAGTAGAGGAATGCCTCTCCACTGAGCCCCCAAGCTGCTCTCACCAGAGGGTAGGAGATTAGAAAAGAGAGGAAAAAATGATGGACAAAAGACCCTCCTGGGACTGAAAGGAGAGGGAGGAGTGCTGTTTGTGTTCATTTATAAACAGTGAATTTCTCATCCTCTGGCAGTGCAGAAGATAAATCCATAGAATATAAAGCATGTGGGATTTGAAAACTATACAGCAACACTGCTGTGTTCTGTAAGATATAAAGCTTCATCCGTTTCATCTTTTGCCTTTACATACAGTGCCCAAAGATGGCCACGGCAGTGGAGACTTGAAAGGTTAGTGCTACAGAGATGAAATTATGAAATGCTGCGATTTGTCTTTTTCGTATTACTGATAGTGATGTTCAATGATTCATTAGCCCTTGAGTTACCATCAACAGGCTTTAGAATTGTTTACTTGGCTTGCAAACCTGAGGTGTCCTGTAATACCTCCATTTATAAATACTACAACAGCAGAGGTCAAACATCCTAACAGACGGTGCAATGGGGCCAGTGATAAATGTCTTTGTGAAACCAAGGTCCAATTCATGAAGATTGCTGGGGAGAACAAGAACCTCTGCTGGCAGCCTATACTATAAATTCTTGGCGGGGGGGGGGGGGATTCCATGCTGATTCAATTCGATTTCTGTGTAAACAGGAAAGCAAGAAAAATTAAAGAACATAAGGGGAAAAAACTGAATCCTATTAACCTGCAACACAGAAGAATCCAAATAAATGCTACTTTCTGGATTTCCCACTTTTCTTCAAGGTACTGAACATTTTCCACTGGGGTGGGAGCAACTCAGAGAGGGGACTTATTCTTTCACCAATATATGAAAATCCCAGGGTGGAAACTTCCCCTACTATTCAGACTGACAACTCTTCTACAATTTCTAGTTATAAAGATTTGCCTGGGGCACTTAACTGTTAAGTGACTTGCTTTAACTAGCTAATACAGTTACAGGAAGACTCAAACTCAGGTCTTCCAGATGCCAAGCTCATCATTCATCACGCATCACCACCATGGTGACTCTCAAAACTGGCATATGATATATGCAGTCCTTTCCTGAAAGCCACAGCATAAGTTTGAGTCAAGGGCAATAACTATGGAAATAATCAGCCTGATTCTTTGACTTTGAGTTTATATGGGAGTGAGCAAATAGGACTTGATATCTGACCTTGGAATATACGTGTATATATACATGTGGACCTAACACTAAAAGAGATAAACAAGGAACCTCCATCTTGGTAAAAGGCACTATTAACAGTGAAATCATATCCCTACTAAATATATATGCATCAAATGGCATAGCATCCATATTCTTAGAGGAAAAGTTAAATGAGCTACAAGAGGAATAAGACAGTGAAATTATACTGGTGAAGGACCTCAATTTTCCTCCCTCAGAGCTAGATAACTCCAACTATAAAATAAATGAAAAAGAAGCTAAGGAGACCAATAGAATTTTTTAATAGTTAGATATGATGCACCCCTGGAGAATGAATGAGGAAGAAAAGCAGTATCCTTTTTCCCAGCTGTACATGGCACTTTCACAAATACTAACTGACTATGTATTAGGAATTAGGGCATTACAAAGTTCACAAACAGATACAAAAAAAGCTGCAATATTAAATGCACCCTTTTCAGACCATAATGCAATAAAAATTCTTTTCAATGTAGGGCGATTTTTTTTAAGAACTGGAAACTAAATAATCTAATCCCAATGAATGAATGGGATGAAGAACAAATCATAGGAAAAAAGCCAACAATCCATTAAAGAAGATGACAACAAGACAACATATCAAAATTTGAGGGATATAGCCAAAGTAGCACTTAGGGGAAATTTTATATTTCCAAATTCATACATCAATAAAAGATTTAAAGAACAGATCAATGAATTGGGCATGCAATTTAAAAAAAAAAAACTAGAAGGGGCAGCTAGGTGACACAGTGGATAGAGCACCGACCCTGGATTCAGGAGGACCTGAGTTCAAATCCGGCCTCAAGACAATTACAAGCTGTGTGACCCTGGGCAAGTCACTTAACCCCATTGCCTAAAAAAAAAAAAAAAAAAAAAAAACTTAGAAAAGAATAAATAAAAAATCCCCAATTAAACGCCAAGATAGAAATCCTGAAAATCAAAGTAGAAATTAAGAGATTGGAAAGGGAAAAAGACCATTAACTAATAAGTAAAAATAGTAGCTGGATTTATGGGGAAAAAAAACAAAATAAAAAGATAACCCATTGGTTAATTTTATCTTTAAGAAAGAAGGAAATCAAATTACCAGAAAGAAAAATGAAAAGGGTGAATGTAACATCAATGAAGATGAAATTAAAGCAATCTGTGCCCAACTCTAGGCTAATAAAACTGACAACCTAAGTGATGGGGATGGATACTTACAAAAATATAAATTGCTTAGACTAACAGAAGATAAAATAAAAAATTTAAAATTTAAATAACCTTATCTTAGAAAAAGAAATTCAACAACCCATAAATGAGATACCTAGGAAGAAATCTCCAGGACCCAGAATGGATTTAAAAATGAATTCTACCAAACATTTAAGAAACAATCAATCCCAGTACTCTATAAAGTACTGGGGAAAATAGGTAAAGAAGGAGCCCTACCAAATTCCTTTTATGACACGAACACTGTTTGGATACCCAAAAAACCAGGAAGAGCAAAAACAGAGAAGAAAAACTACAGACCAATTTCCCTAATGAATATCTATGCAAAACTTTTACGTAAAATACTAGCAAGGAGATTACAGCAATAAATCTCAAAGATCATATACTATGACCAGGTGGGATTTATACCAGGAATGCAGGACTGGTTTAATATCAGGAAAAGTATTAACATAATCGGCTATTATCAACAACAAAAATAACAAAAATTATATGACTACATCAAATAGAGTCAAAAAAAAAAACCACTTTTGATAAGATAAAATACCCATTCCTGTTAAAAACACTAAAATACACAGGAATAAATAAAGCCTTTTTAAAAATGATAGGCAGCATCCATCTAAAATCAAGAACAAGCATTATCTGGAATGGGGATAATCTATAAGTCTTCCCAACAAGATCAGGGGTTAATCAAGAATATTCATTAGTAGCTCTATCGCTCAATATCGTACAGAAATGCTAGCTCTGTCAATAAGACGAGAAAAAGAAATTAAAAGATTAACAATAGGCAATGGGGAAATAAAATAATCATTTTTTGGTAGATGACAGGATTATATACTAAGAGAACCACAGAGAATCAACTAAAAAAAACGTTGAAAAAAATCAACTTAAGCAAAGTTGCAGTATACAAAACAAACTAACAGAAATCAACAGCATTTCTGTATATTGAAAATAAAACCTAGCAGGAAGAGAAAGCAAGGGAAATTCCATTTATAATAACGCAAACAATATAAAATACGTGTCCGTCTACCAGCTAAGATAAAATGAGGGGACTATATGAACACAATTTCAAAATACTTTTCACACAAATAAAAACAGATATGAACAACTGGAAAAATATTCACTGCTCATGAGGAGGCTGGACCAATATAACAAAAATGACAATTCTATCTAAATTACTTTTCTTATTCAGTGTCAGAGCAATCAAACTACCAAAGAACTATTTTATAAAACTAGAAAAATAATAATAAAATTCATCTGAAAGAAGAAAGTTTAAGAACAAGAGAATCAATGAAAAAAAAAAATGAAGAAGGCAGCCTAGCAGCTCCAGATTTCAAACTATATTACAAAGCAATAATCATCAAAACAGTCATGAATTACTATAATAACCTAGTGTTCAATAAATCCAAAGATCCAAACTTTTGGGGAAAGAACTCACTACTTGACAAAAATCGCTGGGGAAACTGGAGAATAGTTTGACAGAAACCAGGCATAGACCAACATCTTACACTATATATCAAGATAAGGTCAAAATAAGTGCATCGTTTACACATAAAAGAGATATTAGAAGCAAATTAGGGGAACTTGGAAAATTTTACTTGTCAAATCTATGGAAAAGTGAAGTGTTTATGACCCAAAAAAAGAGATAGAGATGATAACAGGAAATAAAATGGGTAAGTTCAATTACATGAAATTCAAAATTTGGGGCACAAATAAAACCAATGCAGTCAAAATTAGAAGTTAAGTAGGAAACTGAGGAAAAATTTTTACAAGTTTCTCTGATAAAAGCCTCATTTCTCAAATACGTAGGGAACTGAGCCAAATTGATAAAAATAACGGCCATTCCCCGACTGATGAGTGATCAAAGGATATGAACAAGCAATTTTCAGAAAGAAATCAAAGCTATCAATAGTAACATAAAACAATGATCTAAATCACCACTGATTATAGAAATACAAATTAAAATGACTCTGAGGTACCAACCTCATCTCTACCAGATTCACTAACATTACAGCAAAGGACAAATGACAAATGCTGAAGGGGATGTGGAAAAACAGAGACAGTAATACACTGCCGGTGGAGTTGTGAACTGATCCAACCGTTCTGGAGAACAATTTGGAACTACGTTCAAAGGGCTATAAAACTATGCATAACCTTTGGTCCAGCAATATCACTACTATGTCTGTATGGCAAAGAAATTAAAGAAAGGGGAAAGGACCTATATGTACCTAAATATTTATAGCAGCTCTTTTTGTGGTGGCAAAGAATTGGATATTGAAGGGGTACCCATCTATTGGAGAACGGCTGAACAAGTTGTGGGACAAGACTGTGATGGAAAAACACTGCTCTATAAGAAATGACAAGCAAAATGGTTTTAGAAATACCTGAGAAGTCTTATATGAACAGAACCAGGAGAACATTGGACACAGAAACAGCATCACTGGAAGAATGACAAACTGTGAAAGACTCAGCTAATCAATGCAGTGACCCAAAACAAATTCAAAGAACCCATGGGGAAAAATGCTATCTACCTCCAGAGAAAGAACTGACGAATTCTGAGCGAAGCCTGAAACATACTTGTTTCCATTTATATCTCTTGCTTTTTATTTTATACTTTTGCAACCTGGTTAATATGGAAATATGTTTTGCATGTGTTCACATCTAAAACTGATATCATATTGCTTGCCTAGCTCAATGATGGGGGAGAACAGGAGGGACAGAGATTTTGGAACTCAAATAGAACTTAAAAAAAAAAAGAAAAGGTATTTGTGTCCGATCTAGATTTACAAAACTTATTTCCAAGGGATATGTAAGCAGCCATTATCAAACAATACTTATTAAATGCCTACCAACATATCCTGTGACACAAAGTTAATTTAGATATTGCTATTTTAAGCTTTAGGTTGAATGAAACAACATTATTTAAACATTTCCACACATGGCCAGACTTTTTTGAAAAACCCTTTTTCCCAACACATGCTCATCCCCTCCTTGCCTAACCATCCAAAAGCACAAGTCACAGCAGGGAAAGGCTTTCTGTACTTGAAACACTACCGCCCTGATTGAACATCAAATTTTGCTATAAGAGGAAATCTTCCTAGGTAAATATGTGGAAAATATAAAATATATTTCCATCTTGGAAACATTCCTCCTTATGAAAGCAACTCATTCCTGTTCTTAAAAACGAAACAAAAACAAAAATAACAAAAACAAAACCAAACCAAACCAATGGGGTCTACTGAAGAACAGACATTATCTTTTAGAGGGGGAAAGTGATTGAAGAGAAAGGGGGGGGCTCATTCATTACTTCAAGTTCCACCATGAGAGCTAATCAGCTTCACTTGGGAATTCTCTCTAAACCAAAGATTCTGAACTTGGGGACTACCACTAACGGGTTTGTAGATAGATTTCAGGGAGTCCATGGCCTTATAGGGGGAAAATTGAATCTTTATTTTAATATAATTGGTTTCTGATATAATCATACATATTTATTTTAAACATTTAAATACAATATTCTAAGAAGAGGTAGATAGGGTTCACCAGACTGTCAAAGGACTCCATGAGACAAAACAATTAAGAACCCTTCCTCTAAACTGATGTGTTAGCATGCCAATGTGTTGAAAACAAAAATTCTAAAAGTATTAAAGCTTCTTTTACTGAATAGACACTTAGACAAAAATGGTTCCAGTCGAAGAAGGATCTAAATGTTTGGTCTATATTGCAATAATCTTGTTTTTAAATAGCAAAGGTAAGTAAAGGTGGTTAGAAGGATGTCAGAACACAGTGCCGGACAATACAACTTCAGTGCAGCTACTACTGTTAAAAGTATTGAACATTGTCGGAAAACGTGGCAGTGAGAGCTGATGAATTTAAGTGACCTTGGATTGAAGTGGGCCACTCTGGCCAGCACAAGACCAAAATATAACCAACATATTTTTCCATTTTATGGCTGTTACATGACTGTGACGTGATTATAATTTCAGTACGGTGGTAAATGATCTTGGCTTTTCAGGGTCAAAATTCTGATTTCTCATACATAATGAATCTGACTTTTAAGTTCTGGTTTCCAAATTTCTGACTGAAATCTATTGAGAAATAAATTAACATAGCTAGGGTAAATTTTAAACTCTTATGTAGGATTTTCTGATTTACACCATATAATAATCATTAATTCCACAGAAAGATGAAAGGCTTTTTTTCTTGTATTTGTAACAGAAAAAGAGAATCACAGATTTAGAGCCGGGGGGGGGGGGTCCTCAGAGGTCTAATCCAACCTCTTCATTTTACAGATGAGGACACTAAGGTACAGGGAGGTTAACTGGCTTGCCCAAAGATTTAGACCCCTGTCCTCTGACTCCAGAGTCAATGCTCTGAATGCTGTACTCTAGGGTCTCTAAATTAGTGCGCTACTACTGTTAAAGATCTATATTTAAACTGCTTAAACCACCAACCTGCAAGTATTGTTCACGGAGTCTTCGGGACAGTAATAGTGGCATTTACATTGCAAGACCTTTGGTCGAGGTGTGCGCGCTGCAATCACACTGTCTTCCTTCTTGTGGTTCACATTCAACTTTCCCAAACTTTGTAAAGGCATATCGTCAAGGAAATTAGCTATAAAGGAAGAGCAACATATGGATATAAATAGATATATATTTATAAATATATACATATATTTTATATATACATACATATATAATATATGTATTATATATACACATATATATAATATATGTATTATATATAATATATGCGTATATATATATATATATTTAAATCTATGGAGAATTTCCAGTGCTATCTACCAAAAAATAAAAAGCAGAAGAAGCAGCTTAAAGTACATAATTTTTTAAAGTAAAAAATCCCAACTGTTTACCAGTAACTAGGTAGAAGAGTTAATAAAGCACTCAGCAAGATGAGATTTCAAATTCTGCCTCAGAAAATTGTTAGCTGTATAAACCTGGGCAAGGTTTATAATCTCCCCGGTCCTCAGTCAGTTTCCTTTCTATTAAGTGAGGATCATAAGAATCCCTATCTCCCGGGTCCCTTGTGAGGGGCAAATGTCAATCACTTTGGCAACCTTACACCCAACTCCAACCCTAACCTGAACCTCTGACTTGAACCCTAAATGCACCTCTAACTCTACATAAATCGTAGCTCCTAACGTTATCTTCATCATCCTTATCCAGATATGTATCACTCTTGGCAGCCATTGCAAACATGAACATACAACTACTGTAACAGATGATAGTGATAATTCTTCCTTTCGGGGGGGGGGGGATTAGACATCTTTCCTTAAAATAGGAAAAGTAAAGTTACAATAAGGATAAAATGTAGTATAACAATGGGATACATATCACCAAGACACAAGGTAAACAGGGTAGTAAGAATGACAACATATGGGGCAGCTAAGTGGCGCAATGGATAGAACTCTGACCTTGGAGTCAGGACGACCTGAGTTCCAATCCAGCCTCAAACACATGACACTTACTAGCTGTGTGACCTGGACAAGTCACTTAACCCCAAATGCCTCACCAAAAGACAAAATAATAATAATAATAATAATAATAACAACAGCAACATAACAAAAAGCAGAAACTTCTAAATTTTCCAAATAATATGATCAATTCAGTTAACTGGATATTTTTCTTTTTCTGGTGGAGTTGATTTGAAGCCCTAGACCTGGATTAAAATTCTGGGTCTTGATATACTATTGAAGATGGCAGAGTAAAAGCACTGACTTACTTGAGCTCTCCCCCAAACCCCTCCAAATACCTGTAAAAATGGCTCTAAACAAATTCTAAAGCAGCAGAATCCACAAAAAAAAAAGAGTGAAACAAATTTCCAGCCCAAGACAACTTGGATGGTCGATCGGAAAGGTATACTGCGCCGGGAGGGGAGAGGAATGCAGCTTAGCGTGGGAGCGCAGGCGAGGCAGACCTCAGCGAACCTGGAGCAGGCCTCAGAGGATTGAATCGTGGGCAGCTGTGGCGGTTTCCAGACTTCTCAACCATGAAGGCCAAAGACAACTTAGAAGGTCAGTGGGAAAAGTCTGTTTTCTGCAATGCTGAGACAGAAGTACAGTGGGGTTCCAGCCCCCAGTCTCTGAGCTTGGCCCTGGAGCGGTGGCTGCCTCCTGAGCTTCCTGGCCCACAGACTGAGGGGGAATCAAGTGGCTGATCAAAAGGGGATTGAAGGGATCTCTTTGCTGGTGCTGGGGCAGGATTCTCTTGCTGTGCCCGTGCTTGGATCTGGGTCACGGTTCTGGGTGGCAGTCCTGGGGCGAGGAGGAGCGCTGGCGTGGTGGAGCTTGTTGTGGCTGTGGAGAGGAAATCCTCCTCACAGTTCCAGGACAGAAAAGAGTGCTTGTGGTCACTCACAGACCAGAGCATAGGCCAGGAAAGGAGTAAACACCTCACCCTTGATCATACCACCTTGGAAGAACTGAAAATTTACAGATCCCTAGAAGTATCTCTGAAAACAGCTGTACAAAACCCCTGAGGCTTGGGACAGTACATTCTCCACACTGGAAGCAGACTCCTACCTTAACAAAGGGTTTGTAACTCAAGCGATTGGCCGGGATCATGAGCAAGCAGCGCAAAAAGAGTCAGGCTATATTATCTTACTTTGGTGACAGCGAAGATCAAAACGTACAACCAGAAGAAGACAACGAAGCCAAAGCTCCTACATCCAAAGCCTCCGAGAAAAATACGAATTGGTCCCAGGCCATGGAAGAGCTGAAAAGGGAGTTTGAGAAGCAAGTAAGAGAAGGAGAGGAAAAACTGAGAGTGATGCTAAAGGAGACCCCAAAAAACACTGAAGAAAATAACACCTTAAAAAATAGCCTAACCCAAATGGCAAAAGAGGTCCAAAAGCCAAGAAGGAGAAGAATGCCTTAAAAAGCAAAATTGGCCAAATGGAAAAGGAAGTCCAAAAGATTACTGAAGAAAACACTTCCTTAAAAATTAGAATGGAGCAATTGAAAGCTAGTGACTTTATGAGAAATCAAGGCACTGTAAAACAAGTTCAAAAGAATGAAAAAATAGAAAACAATGTGAAATATCTCATTGGAAAAACAACTGACCTGGAAAATAGACCCAGGAGAGAGAATTTAAAAATTATTGGACTATCTGAAAGCCATGATCAAAAAAAGAGCCTAGACATCATCTTTCAAGAAGTTATCAAGGAAAACTGCCCTGATATTTAAAACCAGAGGGCAAAATGGAAATGGAAAGAATCCACCAATCACCTCCTGAAAGAGATCCCCAAAGGAAACTCCTAGGAATATTGCAGCCAAATTTCAGAGTTCCCAGGTCAACAGTTCCATCTGCTTCCCCATCATCTTCCAATTAAAGCTCCTCCCCCAACCAACAGTTTTCAACATATATAAAATTACAATTTCATATTCAGAGAATAATAGATCTAGAGCTGCAAGGGATCTCAGAGGTGATCTAGTGTAACCTGAGGCTCAGAGAAGTGAAATGACTTGCCCAAGGTCACCAAAGCAAAGGTCTTCAGTGCTCTTTCCACTATACCACATCATCTTTCCATTTTTCTCTTTTGTTTGTTTACTAGTATTGTAACAATATTTTTTCTACTATTACACTTAAAATGAAAAGAATTTTGCCTATGTTGTGAATTAACTGGGTTTTTGTGGGCTACCTACACACCAATCACAACCACTTTACATTATTTCTAATAAAAGAATTTAATTCCAGTTGACTTGCAAGTGAATATTTATAGCAAAATTTATTTGTAATTTTCAGGTTACTTGCACAGATTAACCCTTTTATGTCACATTCAGCTGAATTTAACACACACTTATTAAGTATTTAGTACGTTGTGGTTTTTTTTTGTTGTTTTGTTTTGTTTTTTTAGGCAATTGGGGTTAAGTGACTTGTCCAGGGTCACACAGCTAGTAAGTGTCAAGTGTTTGGTCTGAGGCTGGATTTGAACTCAGGTCCTCCTGACTTCAGGGCCGGTGCTCTATCCACTGCGCCACCTACCTGCCCCAAGTATTTAATATATTTGAGGCAATATTCCAGGCAATTGGTTATGAAGAAACTGCCCTGTACTTAAGGAACCCACAACTCTAGTATTCTCTAGAACTGGGCAAATATAGAGATTCTACGTACCAGCCATCTGAGCTTGATTTGGAAGCTTCTGACTCCTGAACCAAAACAGATGAGTAAATAAATAAAATGCAAGTAATCTCTGTTTGTATCATTATATCTGAAATTTGGAAAACAACATATAAATACATAGGGCAGTATGATAAGAAAATGGATCCTTGAAATACAATGGCATTCTTTAACTTTCTTTCAAATAAAAAATTGATAAAGGTGGTAAATGTTGTCGCCACAATTAATACCTAGAAGCTGGGCTTTTTCAATCGGATTATATTTTCCCACAGGACACTATGATAATTAATCAGGAACACCAGTGACCTACATTAGCCATCTCACTTCTTCCTCATTCCTCCAGTCTCATGTGCCCCACAATCCAATCAGTTGCCAAAGCAGCTTTTTTCACCCTCCATGTATTCCCTTCTTACACAGGATCTTCTCACGTCCTGCTTGAGCCACTGTATCAGCCTCTCTTCTCAGTAAATACTTCTAGTATCAAATGTAAAGTCTTCTCTTTGCATTTAAAACTTTTCTCAACTTGGCACCAACCCAGGTTTCCATCCCTACTGCACTCTGTATTCTTTGGTGTAACAGTATGGTCCAGCCAAACTACCTTCTTGGGGTTCCTCACACACGCCACTCCTTCAGGAGTTCAGTGGAGAGAGGTCTAGATGTAGAATCAGGAAGAACCGAGTTTGCGTCCACCTCAGGCACGTACTATCTGAGGGACCTTGGCAAGTCAGTAACCTCACTTAGCCTCAATTTCCTCATTTGTAAAGTGGGGGTAATGATAGTCGCCAGCTCCCTGGGGTTGTTGTGAGGATAAAATGAGGTAATATTTATAAAGTACTTTGGAAACCACAAAGACTAGCTCTCTGAGAGAGAGAATGTCGAGACAAAAGTAACCACAGTTAGGAGGCATACTATGGCCAGTGACCAGGCAAAAGAAACTAAGGAGGGGTCGAGGAGGTCAAACAAGAGAGGAGAAAGTAAGGAGGGTGTGGTCCACAGCATCAAATGCTGCAGAAAGAACACAGAGGAGGAGGATTTGCCAAACACAATCACTGGCAACTCTGGCAAGAGTCGTTTCCTCGAAAAGAAATGCTGCAAAATTCGGTCTAATCGTCAAAAAGGCAAATTTTTTAAAATGGCATTTGAGTCATCCTTGCAAAGAAAGCAAAGATGAGCATAATTTTGGATTTGCAAATTCTTCAAATGAGAGAAATAAAGGAAAGACAAGTATATTTAACCAAATAAAATCAGGCAATAGATGAGATCATGTCGTCGAGAGGTCCTAGGCAAGGCAAAGCTTTCCAAATGAGGATCAAAAGTTTCAGGAGATTTAAGAGTTCCAAGAAAGTAAGGAAGAAGAATTGAATTCCTATTCGTTCGGGGGGGGGGGGGGGGGGGGGGGACCTCATTTTCAGAACTGCAAGCTCATCTTGCTTCCTTCCCTTTTCTCCTCTTGGTCCTTCTCTTTCTGCCCCTTGTCATCTTTGCTCGGCTCTAGTTCTTTTCCTCTTGTCTCTCTCTCTCACTTCTTTCCCTGGCTTCCATTTTTGCCACACCCCCCCCTTGCCTTTTCACCCCACTCTCCAAGTTCCGTAAGAACTCTCCACATGTGACCAGGTGTGAGCTGCTTCCAACAGAGACACCTGGACTGAATCTAGCACAGCTGGAGGCATTAGGAATCTCCGTAATTGGAGACTAACAGGTTTATTTAATGTGTAAATTGCCCAGAGAAGAAGCAGTTCAACAGTGACTGGGCTTTAATTTTTTTATTTATTTTTTTTTAAGAAAGCACCGCAGTAAAATAAAAAGTCTCATAAGTATTTTGTTATAATTGGGTAAATTGTAAATCTGCCAGTAATTTATGGCAAGCAACTATGATTGGGGACAAAAGCTTCTAAGAGTCATAAACTCTACAAGTCTCCTTTAGGACGCTTTGCTGTTCCGCAGCATGGAGGGGGCATGGGAGAGGGAGCACACCCAGAACCTCAACCCAGGAGACTCCAGGGCTGCTCTGGCCTCGAACAGTTCAGACTGCCAACAGCTCACCAGCCGTCAGCACTTCGGGCCGCCTGACGTCCATCCACCTGCACTCCAACCCAGACCTCTGCTCCTGTTTTTCAGTCCCTAGATCAGCCTCCGTCTCACACCCAACATACATCATCCCACAAGGAAACAGCTAAAAGAAACAAAAGCTTCCCACTTGTAAAAATATCTATCGTATTTGGAAATATTTCACTGAACTGCACATTAAACAGAGCTAATTGTTTCTTTAAAATTACCTTTTGTATTCCTTGCATAGAATTATTTCCTATTCTGAATACATTTTCTATTACAGAGATTTAAAAACCTAGCTTATTTAGGTTATAACATTTTATAAATGTATGTAATGAATGACCATCAGTATATTTTCCTTAAATGAAATCATCCTAAATGGTTAAGCTCAGTGTACCAGGCTTTTTTTTTTAGGGGATGGAGATCTGAAACCGCAATTTTACGCTGAGACTGATCAGCAGCTCACCAGCAATTTATAATACCTGAAAGCTGCTTGGGGAACAGAGAAGTTATATACATCAGCACACAGGTCGGGTGTGCGGGTCAGAGGTAGGTTTTGAACCCTGGCCATCTGGAGTCCTTGGTTGGCTCTTTATCCACTTATCCACTATACCAAGCCACCTCTCATTCCAAATGGTATCCTTTATGAAATTGTTCCTAAGAATAACAATACAGCTGAAACATTAACTCAACTTATCTGTAGCTTAATTGACATTTCATAAAGCTCAAGGTAAATACACACACACACACACACACACACACACACACACATATTTCCTGGAAGTTTTTAGTATCTTTTCATTTTTCTTGTTTAAGCCTCTATCCCTGCTAAAATGCCTCCTCACAGCAAGAGCATCGCTTGAGTAGAGAAGGAAATTATCTCATACTAATTCACACTAAGGCATAATGACTGTATAGCCTGCTCAACATTACTCCTCCTAGGGCTATTCACGTTTTAATACAGGGTTATCTTCTGTCCATATGAATGAGTTGCTGATAAGTGAAGTAGAGGCAGAGACTTCCTAGAAGTCCGGGCCGGGCCGGGGAGCTTAGCCTCCTTCCCATCACACTCAGACACTACTGCTTACCAACAGCTGGGCTTGGTTCTGAACACAGTGTCGTGTTTCTCATTCTTTTACATATTAATTAAATATAATTAAAGCATTCTTACATTCCTAAAATTTTTAACTTAAGTAAGATAGATTTTTAAATCTCCTTCTGAGAAAACGTTATTGAATAGGACTAGGACATTCTCTGTAATAACTACAAAAGAAAATTGTCAAAAATTGGTTTTATCTTCAACTCAGTGAAAATGTTTTCGATACAAATCCACAGCCTCGCCGCTGCTTCTGCAAGTTCTGCAGTAACCGTAGCTATTGAAGAACTTTTTTTTTTTTTTTTTGCTTTTTAGTGAGGCAATCGGGGTTAAGTGACTTGCCCAGGGTCACACAGTTAGTAAATGTCAAGTGTCTGAGGCTGGATTTGAACTCAGGTCCATCCTGACTCCAAGGCCAGAACTCTATCCACTGTGCCACCTAGCTGCCCCTCAAAAAACCTTTAAAGAAAACGCCTTCTACCAGAATCCTGTCAAATGATTTAACATAAGAAATGGAGATGGTTTTCTTAGATGGAATAACATGGAAGAGGATGCATTATCACCTGCTTTACTAGTATACCCTTAGGAAACACCTCCTCTACGTGTTGTCTCCTCCTTATTAGAATGTGGCCTCCTCAAGGAGCTGTCTAGCTTTTCTATCTGTATCACTGGAGCTCAGCACAGTGTTTTGCATATAGTAAGGATTTAATGTGTGTTTTTCATTCATTCTCTTTCCTCTTATCCTCGCTTCCTTCCCGAAAAGGTTACTCTCTGAACAACAAAAGCATTTCTTACATACACACAAACACACACACTTGGTATCTACTAGCTTGAAAATTATAACTATCAAAGAAACCTGAGATCTGGCATAAACTGAGCGCATTCTTCTAATTTTACTGACTGTAGAGTTGGGGGCAGGGCGGCATAAGAACATTATTAGTGAGATGTTGACATTGCTTTGAAGGAGCATGAATCTTTCCCGACTATCCTGTCACCCCGCCATGTTGTCACTTTGTGCCTATGTGTTCTACTTTCTGGGTGGCCAGCACAGCTAGTGAAGCTTTTTTTAACTCATTCAAGCAAACAACAAGCATCTGTTAAGGTTCCCCACCCCAGAGTATGTCAGGCAGTGTGCTTGACACTGGGGACATAAAGAGAGCAGAGAGTTCCTGCCCAAGGGAGCTTATACTCTATTGGATAACACAGATAAATAAATACTAAATACATACAATGTAAACACAAAGCAATAAGGGGAAAGAGGGATTTTCACATCTCAGGGAGTTAGGAAAGGCCTCACATGGGTGAGGTGGCCCTTGAAGAACGCTCTGGAGGAAACCCGGGATTCCCAGAGTCTGAGCTACAGAAAAAGTAGGGATGGAGGACAGCTCGTAGAAAAGCCTGCAAATGGGACCTGGATTAAAATTCTACCTCTGTCCCTAACTGCCTGTAAGACCTTGGGTAAGGCACTTGACCTCTCAGGGCCTCACTTTCCACATGTCTAAAATGAGGGGATTGGATCAGATGATGTCTGCAGTCTCTCAGTACTAAATCTAGAACCAAGAGCAGTGGGTAGACATGGGTAAAGAGACTAATTCTGATATGAGGAAAAACTTCCTAAAAATATGAACTGTCCGAAAGTGTAATGAGCTGTCCAAAAGATCTCTCCTCCCTGGAGATCTTCAAGCTGAGGACGCATTATCTCCTGCTGGGTAGATCACAGCGGTGCTTCCCATTCGATAATGAGTAACAATTCAGGTTATAGTGGGGCAAAACTCACAAGGGGAAATTTCGTCCAGATGAATTTTATCCTTTCGCCAAAAAAACAAAAACAAAAACAAAAAAACCTTCAACCCTTCAAAAGCATAAAATGAAGGAGTCATGGCTAGTCGACAGTTCATATGAAAAACATTTATATGCTTCAATGGCCTCCAAGTTCCCCATGAGTTAATCTTGTGATGTCACCCTAAAATCAAATGTAGTCTTAGCTGCGATAAGAGAGCTTTAGTATCCAAAAAAGACCACAGGGAGAGTCTTGCTCTCATCTGCTCTGGTAAAACCACATCTTGGGAGCATTTTGCGTAGTTCTGTTTTAGGATATTTTAGGAAACTGGTAAGCTTGAAAAAAAATCCTGAGGAGGGTCACAAAACGAGGGAATGGTCTTGATTCCAGATGTGGAAAGGGTGGGTGTTCTGCCTGGAGAAAATCAGACTTAGAGGAGACACATCATAAGTGACTTTCAATGACTGAAAAATGTTGTGAAGAGGAATCAGACTTGAATTCCAAAAACCCTAACCCTAACTGTGCTCTAACCCTAACCCTAACCCTCAAACACAGACCCATACAGCTTTAGAGACTTGGGCTAGGAGCATGTAGAATGCTCTTCTGCATACCACATTTCTGTGTATAATTCACTTATCGACGGACACATCTTATCATCCCAAGCTCCTCCAGGGACGAGAACGGTGTGCCATTATGTTGGTATCTTGTGCTGCACCTCCAGCGATGCCTGGTCAATATTAGTCTGTCACTGAGTAAGGGACGGCTATGTCGGGGCTCACAGAATCATACAGTTGGATGAGAGGGCACTGAGTTAAACACATAATTCCCTGAAAAAGACATCCAGCCTTTACTGAACAAGTCAGGTACGAGGGAGTCACACACACTACAGAGGGATCCATTTCCCTTTGGACCAGCTCTGCTCCTTCCTCCTTACATTGGCACCAAAGATACCTCTGTGTCCTGTCTGCTCCTGGGTTTGTCCTCTGATACCAAGAATTCCTAAAAAAGCCTGGATTGACTGAACTGTAACATAGAGAGGAAAACACTTATTAACTAGAGAACGATGTGGACGGCTAGGGGGTGCCACAGCCAAGCCTGGAGTCAGGAAGGGGAGCTCAAATCTGGCCCCAGACGCTTGCTAGCTGTGTGACCCAAGACAAGTCCCTTCACTCTGTTGGCCTCAGTTTCCTCATCTGTAAAATGAGCTGGAGAAGAAGATGGCAAACCACTCCAGTACCCTTGCCAAGAAAACCTCAAATGGAGTCATGAAGACTTGGACATGATGGAAATGGCTGAATAACAAAAAAAAAAATAATGATACAGTGCGCGATGGACGATCTAGAATTCATATCTTGGACTGACAATATATACAGACAGTGAGTGGGTACCAGAAATGAAAAGAGGGTGAATTAGCTTTGGGAAGCTGCAAAGTTGTTTTTTTGGGGGGGGGCGGGGGGTTAACAATCAGAAATTTCTTCCTGAAACAGAAATCTGTCATTTTAATGTAAATATCTTTCTGCATATGGCAGAGAGATGAGAAATGTGCCAGTGTCTGAGGAAGTGAAAATGACTTTACTGCAGAAGACAATGGAAAAGATGCACGGTGGGTATGAGTAAGTTGCAATACATCACAAACAGGGAATTAGGGAGAAGAACCCAAGTAAAGGATGTCAATAAAGAAATATTTGAGCAATGAAGAAAATCAAATTGACCCTGTGGTAAAAGCAAAGTGCAACTGCCAGGTAACATATATGCGTTCTATGTCAACCAAAGCCAAAGATGGTTCTGGCTGCATTGGGTGGTGTCCTATAGAAGGCCACAGACAATACGTGCACGTGACAGCTAGGAAAGGATGAAGTATAATCTGCATTCTTAGAGGTATGAGGGAGCTCAGAGCCTGTTAGAGATGAAAAGCCTTTTTTAGCTTATGGATGAGTGTGTGTTAAGGAGGCTGCTTAAAAAAAAAAAAAAGTATAAAAAGCCCTCAGTTCTAAATGAAAAGATTTGAGTGATTTTTCCAGAGTCACACAAGTGCCAAATGAACTCAGGTCTTCCTGACTTCACACTTACTCATTGTACTACCAGATCAAATGACAAAAAAAAAAAGTTTTAAAAAATGGATCCCAGATGCAAACATTGAATACATCACTCCTTGATGCAAAAATGTTTCCCTGGCTCTCCACTGACTACTTAATTAAGTACACACTCCCAACTCTGGCACAGGAAAACCTCCAACAATCTGGCTCCAACCTGATGGTCCTACCAGATCTTTGTAACTAGGCTTCCAATCCTCCCAACACGGCTGAAGTCGTTGATGACCTTGGAGAGAGGTTTTGTGGACAACCACAGCAGACGTCAAGTAGGGAGAAAGCCAAGCAGAAGTGTGATGACATCATCAAAATGCATCTTAACTATCTTCATACAACTTAAGAGCTTTTTGACACTATTTCCCCACCCCCCCCCCCCCCTGAAACTCTATTTTCTCCTCTGCTTGCTGCGATACGGCTTTTCTTCTCTTGCTACCTCTAGAGTGTGAGCCATCTCGCTGGGTGAACTCATTAACTCCCACAGAGCCAATTTTTCCTTCTGGGAACTATCTCTCAAATTCATATTACCACCCTTAATCTCTCTATTGAACTCCAGTTTCGTATCACAAATTGTTTTCTGAATCCCTCAACCCGGATGACCTATAGAAACCATATCATATCACACGCAACATACTGGCTGAACTATTGTCAGATAAATTAGACTTTTCTCTGGTCTTCATGCCTCTGGTCACGCCATTCCTCCATGAAAATAACAGACTACCCCCTTCCCTTTTCTTCCCTTTTTCAATGCCGATTCCTTCAATTCCCTGCTAAGAGCAAATCTCTTTTTTCCACTTGGCCTGGACATCTCCTTTGAACTTAACATTCTCTTTTATGTCATAAGTATATGTATTCATGTCACTTATTAGACTGAACTCAGGGCACATGTTATATCTATCTTTGTATTCCTGGAACAGTGGTTGCTTAGTAAATATTACACAGTGTACTATGATTCATTATAGTAAATAAAATTGTTTGGTTAGTTACATCACATGATCCGATTTATAACATCTTTTCAAATATTCTCTCTGTTATAGCTATATAATTTATTATTTATTAAATATGACATTTGTGATCATTTGTACAAAAATCTGGGCATCAGACACTTGGTCAAGAACTTAACTTTTGGGGTAGCTAGGTGGCGCAGTGGATAGAGCACCGGCCCTGGAGTCAGGAGGACCTGATTTCAAATCTGACCTCAAACACGTAACACTCACTAGCTGTGTGACCTTGGGCAAGTCACTTAACCCCAACTGCCTCACCAAAAAAAAAAAAAAAAAAAAAAAAAAAAAAAAACCAAAAAAAAAACAACTTAACCTTCTCTGGCCTAGCTGTACGAGATCTTAAATTATATTATAAAGCAGCAATCACCAAAACTAGTTGAAATAGAGTGATGGATCTAAGAAACAGAGTGGTAGATCAGTAGAATGGGTTAGGTATATAAGACATATCAGTCCATGCATCCAGTAAACTACTATTTCATAAATTCAAAGACTCGAGCTTCTGGGATAAGAATTCATAATTTAACAAAAACTGCTTGGAACACTGGAAAATATGACTTTGATAGACTTGGCCCTTCTCAGCAATGGAAGGATCTAAGACATCTCCAAAAGACTCACGATGGAAATTGCTATCCACATCCAGAGAAAGAACCATGCAGTCTGACTGCAGATGGAAGCATACTATTTGCTCTCCTTTTCCTTTGTTGTTTTGTTTTATTGCTTCATTCCCATAGTTCCTCCCACTAGTTCTAATCTTCTTTACATCGTGACTAATGGGACTTAACATGAATGTATATGTAGAGGCTGTATCAGATTATACGCCATCTTGGGGGAGGGGGGAAGAAGTAGGACGCGGAGAAAATTTAAAACTCAAAATCTTATGGAAGCGAATGTTGAAAACTAAAATTAAATAAATTAATTGTCAAGAAACAAACAAAAAAATTACTCTCTCAGAAAAAAAAAAAAGAAAAACAACGTATATTCAAAAATGACCTGGGTTCAAATCGCACTTCAGATACTTAGTATTTGTGTGACTCTAGACTTAACCTCTCTGGGCTTCAGAGAGTGAGGGGATTAGACTCAATGACCTCTAAAGTCTGTTCTAGATGAAAATCTATGATTCTATGACATTTCCTGCTTACCAGGAGTTTATAATCTAGTAAGAAGGGACTGCATGTCCACAGAGAAGTGTGAAGAAAGGTAGAATGTGACTAGGGAAAATGACATGAGGTACTTATATTACCTGATGTTTTTTCAGGATTTTGGTTTGGTTCTCTCATTGATCTCTGTGTCACGTGATCTAATTTTCAAGGAGTCTGTTACTTGAATAAAGTTTTGAACCTCCTGTAAAAAAAAAAAAAAAAAAAACAACCGGAAAATAGTGTGGAAGAAACTATGCCTAGACCAACATCTTACACCCTAGACCAAGATAAACTTAGAATGGGTACATGATTTAGATACAAAGACTGATACTATAAGCAAACTAGGAGAGCAAGGAATAGTCTACCTATCAGATCTATGGAGAAGGGAAGAATTTATGACCAAACGAGAGATAGAGAACGTTACAAAATGCAAAATGGATGACTTTGATTACATTAAATTGAAAAGCTTTTGAACAAACAAAGCCAATGCAAGCAAGATTAGAAGGGAAGCAGAAAGCTGGAAAACAGTTTTTACAGCCAGTGTCTCTGATAAAGGCCTTATTTCTAAAATATATAGATAAATTAGTCAAATTTATAAGAATACTAGTCATCCCCCAATTAATACATGGTCAAAGAATATGAACAGGCAGTTTCCAGAGGAAGAAATTTAAGCTATCTATACTCATATGAAAAAATGCTCTAAATCACTATTGATTAGACAAATGCAAATCAAAATGACTCTGAGGTACCACATCACACCTACCAGGTTGACCAACATGACAAAACAGGACAATAACAAATGCTGGAGAAGATGTGGGGAAATTGGAACAGGAATGCATTGTTAGTGGAGTTGTGAACTGATCCAACCACTCTGGAGGGCAATTTGGAACTATGTCCAAAGGGCTATAAAAATGTGCATATCCTTTGACCCAGTGATACCCTTTCTAAGTCTGTATCCCAAAGAGATCATACAAATGGGAAAAGGACCTGCGTGCATAAAAATATTCACAGCAGCTCTTTGTGCGTTAGCAAAGAATTGGAAATTTAGGGGATGCCCATCCATTGGGGAATATTATTGTGCTATGAGAAATGATGAGCAGGCAGACTTTCAGAAAAACCTGCAAAGACTTATATGAACCGAGGCTGAGTGAACTGAACAGAACCAGGAGAACATCATGCACAGTAACAGTCATATGATGCAATGACTAACTTTGATAGACTTATCTCTTGTCAGCAATGCAAAGATCTAAGACAACTTCAAAAGACTCACGATGGATAATGCTATCCACAACCACAGAAAGAACCATGGAGTCAGAATATAGACGGAAGCACACTATTTGCTCTCCTTTTCTTTTTTCTTTTTTTTTTTTTTTTTGTTTTGTTTCTTCTTTCTCCTGGTTCCTCCCATTAGTTCTAATTCTTCTTTATATCATGACTAATGTGAAAACAGGCTTAATATGAATGTATAAGTAGAGTCTATATCAGATTGCACGCCATCTTAGGGAGGGGGGAGGAGAAGGAAGGGGAGAAAATGTACAACTCAAAATCCAATGGAAGTGAATGTCAAAACCTAAAAATAAATAAATTATCAAATTGAGGAAAAAAAGAACTTAACCTTCTCTTAGAACTTTTTTTTTCCCCTATAGAGAAACCTTTGACTAAAAATATAATCTAACTTTTCCTAGGAATATAAACTACCACAAGAAAGAAAAGCGGTATGCTATAGTAGATACAACTGGCCTTAGAGAGAAATGACCCAATTTCAAGGTTATAGATCAATTGCTAATATGGTCTGCATCAGCAGAGGGAGTTTCCACACTGAGAGTTGCCCACACAGATGAAATCACACGACCAAACTAAAACAACAAAGTCGTGGATCAGACGATAAACATTTACTAATTGCCTACTATGTGTCAGGAACTATACCAAGTGCTGGAGATACAAAGAAAGGTAAAAGACAGTCCCTGCTCTCAGAGGGTTCACAGTCCAAAGAGGGGAGGTACCATGCCAACAATTCCATACAACAAACTAGAGATGTGCTAAATTGGAGATAACCAACTGGGAAAAGACGGCCCGAACACCGAGGGGCACCCACGGGCAATGGTGTGACCTCGACAAAAATGCAGAACAGGAGATGGAGGAGTGATCAGAGAAGTAACAGGAGAACCAAACAAGAGCATCATAAAATCACAGGAAAAAAGTATGAAGAAAAAGAAGCTGACTTCCAGTGCCAAAGGCTGCGGAGAGGGTAAAGATTGAGAACAGGCCGCGCGTCTCACAAGCGAGATCACTGCTAAGGTGGCAAGAGGATTTCTCAGTCAAATGATGAGACCGAAAGCCAGATGGAAAAAAGGTAAGGAGAGTGAGAGGACAGAGCAGGCAAAGGTCCCACTCGCTGCTGGAGAAGGCGAGGCTTACAGACAGCCTACTGGAGTTCATTAACGAAAGGGAGAAGAGATACACGGGAAGATGGCCCGCATTTCTTCTAGTACTCCAAAGTTTGACGTTAGATAGAACAAAAGTTATTGCCGCCTAAAATATCAGTTCTTCATAAATATGGTTTCAAAAAGATTTTTTTCAATTAAAAGTATTTTCCAAAATGTCTGTCCCCGCACAACCTCTCACGTTATCCTCTCTCATTCCTCTGTCCCAACACCATGACTCTCTACTTCCAGGAAGCTCGCTTTCTTTCCCTTCTCCTCCCATCTCCCAATCATCACCTTCACCTACTGCAATCCACCAGTTTTTCAAATACTCAGACTCGTCTCTTCAGTCTCGATTGTCCTCCTCCCCTTTCAAACAGCCTCATCCTACTCTTCTCATCCCTCAGTCTTCATCCGTACTCTAGCTTCTATAACTCGAAGTCCAAGCCAACCCAAGTGTACTGTTCCTCTGGAACACGGAATCTTCCTTCAGCCTTTAGGGCAAACCCAAAGCTTCAGTAACAGCTACAATTTTCCTTGCACGGTGTTAAATGGAAAAAATTCAATATCCAAAAATTCATCCCCCTACAGACGTTTCTGAACTTCCGATATGTGTCTGAGAGCTGTGCCGGTCCCCTGACACAAACCTTATGTTCCACACGGCCAGGGTGGTACTCAAGTCTTTCTATCTTTACTCACCCTAAAACTGCTGGGAAAATTCCCAAGGGTAATGGGCCTGCTTCAGGCACAGAAGGGCAGGAATCATATTCTGCTCCACAACAGTGCTAGAGAAGAACAACATGTGGATAGAACTGACATCTGCAGTCAAATGTGACCAGGAGGCCATTCCCCAGGACCCACACACAGCACAACAGAAGAGGGAGAACTGGAAAGTCAAGAGCAGGGTGGAGATGTGTCCTTGGGTCCACACTAGCACTACCGGGAGCTTCTGTCTCTGCTAGTCTGTCCCCCAAGCTCACCGCCCTCTCTCCACTGACTTCAGCCTAAGAGTGGCCCTGGTCCCACCGCCTGTGTCTCACATCACAAGGAGCAATTACGAATCCATTTTCCATATAAATACTGCTATAAAGTCGCTTGATTCTACAATTGTTCACACATAATATCGTATTTCTTCAGCTATATTTATTTTTCATCTTAATATGCTTCTGTGTTCTGGCCCGAGAACTTAGCCATTACATGTAATACTGTTTCTAAGGGAAAATGCCTGCAGAACTCCAAATAATCCAGCAGCATATGAACTCTTGGGACATAATCAGTTACTTAACTACGGGTAGCCTGTAGATTAAAAGTAATTCATCTGTCCACAAGAGAGTATTAAGGGAGGAAATGATTATATCTGATTTGTATAATCCTGGACCCTGTGAATCAAGAAACCAAAAAGACAAGAAGCTGTTGCCTCTGGCTTCTATAAATCAACTGGAATAACATTTGCTTATCCATCATGATGTAATTAGGCTGTGTGCATCACATTTCCTCCAAAAAACAAGACACATTTTTCAGGCTATGCTTTTGGGTTTTATAACGAAACTATATATTTCATTTCAGAAACTAGCACAAAAAAATCCCATCGCTACTTTTGTAACAACATTTTAAAACATTTCCGTTTTCTGATTGCGTCAAAATCAAACTTCCAATTCATATTTTATGTTTCAGTATGAACACTACTCTTAGAATATTATCTTGCTCATACTTAATAACCCTGATACTAACACAACCAAACCAATTTTGAGCCTGATTACTATGACTATTTCCACGTATTTTATGTCCTCTGTCTGAGGATGCTGAAAGTTTTTTTGAATAATTTGAATCATTATCTGATACAAAAAAAAATAATTTCTATCACTGAGAATTTTTCAAAAGCCATAGAGCTTGAGTGGTACTCGATCTCATTTGTTGGAGTGTAAGTTTTATGGCTCAGACAACTGGGGCACAGAGAGCTGAGCTGTCAAAGCCGAACAAGTGTTAGAATTTGTCTTACGTCATCGAAACAGTTTCTTCTCTAGTATTTTTACTTCTTCCTTCTACCTTAGGGGAAGACAGGCACGGACAATGTGACCAAATTGAAATCGTTTTCTATGCTGAGGAGACAGTGGGAGGAAGAGCAGGGGGGCCTTCCTCGTTCTCGTCTTAGTCATTTTCGGCCCCCCAAGATCCCTGCTCTTGCTCCCCCTTTGTCTCGGAGAACGGTAATCGAACCCCCCACTACCTTTGCCTCTGAAGAGTGTGTTACTAGGTCACTCTTTCATTCAAGTCTTCGTGCTTTCTCAGGCCATAACGCCCTTCCAGGACCACTACCTCCCTCCCCCGCCCCGCCCCCCACGTTAGCTCTCCGAAGGCCGGGACTGCTTTTGTATTTACATACAAAGAACTTAACGAGCGTGGTGCACACAGTAAGCACTTACTGAATGCTCTGTCTACACACAGACCAAACCAAGAACGAAAACACACTTTGGGTGCTCAGATTCAAGCGTCCTCATCTCCTGAAGGCCCACCCAAAACCAAGCGATTCAAAGCAACCCAGTTCAGGTGCTCGCAATCGAGATTTCCTCAAGCCAGACCCGAGGGGCCGGCTCTCCGGTCAATTTCAACGGAGGCTGACTTTTTCACGACCCCGCCCCTTGATGCTGCATACAATCACCACCGGCCGCGGATCCGGTTCTTTCCGGGACAACACCCTTCTTATTAAGTTCTTAATGAAAATCTGCTTAAGCTGCAAGCAGGCCGCCTCCTCTTCCATGGCTATTTTCCCCTAAGAGAACCTAGTGCATCCCTTCCGTACGACTCCCCATTTCCCTGAGCTGCCAATAACTAGCTGGGAATAATGAGTCAAATCAGGCCGTACGGAATCTGCAATTCCCTTACCTGTAAAACGGAGAGCAGAAGCAAATGAGAGAGCCAAGGGAAAGCGCGTGGCAAACTTTCAAGGGACGGCCACGTAAATTCTACCCGCCACCGCCACCATCATCACCTTGGTCATTGTCACCGCCTGCCCTAACCCTAATTCAGAAGGGGCTCGTGGGAAGCAAATGAGACGGCGGGTATGAGCTCGGAAAGGGCAAAGGTAAGACTGCTGGTGGTACCACGTTCTTAGAATGATTCTCTTCTTCCATTCTGATTATTAATCTCGCGTTTATTATCATTAGTATATCCAGCACCAAAAACTTTACACAGAAATGTTCCTGGGGCAAGCTGGTATCATACAATGATTAAATGCAGCCTTCATTCGCCAGTTCACTTTGACTTACAGATTTAAGCTAACCCCAACGCTAACTCTAAATGCCCCTTTTAACTGAAGCGACGCTTGCAATCCACTGCCCACCCAGCTCCCTTCCCCGGGACCCGCACAGCTCCTCCGTCCTCTACTTACCCTTCCCGAGCTGGAGATGGAGCTGATGAGCATTCAGAAAGGATCACCAGACGACGTCGGGGAGGTCGGGGACTCCGGGGACTCCGGGGACTCCGGGGAGATCGATCAGAGACAAGTGGGGAAGCCTGAGCCTGGCGAACACACTGTCCGCCGTGCCCCGACCTCTAAGTAGGAGAAGCCCCGCCCCCTGCCCGCTCGGTCCCCCCAGCCCCGCCCCGAGTCCCCCGGCTCAGGCCTGCCCTGCTGGGCCACGTGAGGGGGGGGGGGTTGGCGGGGGAAGGGAGGCCCTGGGAGTTTGCACCTGCAGGTGGGTGGAACTTTGTGTATCCTAGGAGGTCGCGCCGCTGAAAAGATGGAGCGTCTTGTATCCGCGGGGCAGGGAGGAGGATGCAAAGCCGGGAGCCCGGGCGGCAGGACCTACCCAGTCTGACCGAGGCCGACGAGGCCCGGGCCATCCTAGGGGCTTTGCTCCCGAATTCCACCTTCCTTTGCGGAACGTTTGCGCCAATTCACAGCAGACCTGCCTGTCCATATAGTGACTGAGTGCATGGCCCCAAGCACGAAACTCCAGATCTCCAAAGGGCGCCATTTAAAGGGGCGGATTTCAGACCCCACAGAGACCCCCAGACTGAAAATGAGGGCAGTACTTGGTATGGACAAGGTCTGCTCAGAGGATATACACCCAAAGTACCGGGCTTCCCAGCGACCTCCTGGCAGAGACCCTGCTAATAACTGGGTGAACGCCCCCGTGACAAAAAACCTGGCACGTTTGTTTTAGAAAGGAGGAGCGACGGATCAGATAGTGCACAGTACCTGCACATAGTAGGGGCTTGATACATGCTGTCTGACTCAGCACTGAGGACACTCAGCCGCTAGAGTGGCCAGACTCACTTTTGTCATTTTACAGCTATCTTGGACATCACCACTGATAAAAGGGGGTTGTGCTTCTTTAGCAAACTTAGAATATCCCAGGAATTGTTACCTGGCTTTTGATTAAATGGTGTGTATGGTGCCTGACTTGTAGGAAGGCAACTGCTTGTTGTTCTGATGATACTTTCTCAGGATGGACATTGTGCTCCTGGGACTCTGGTCAGGGCAAGGCACAGCTAAATAGCATAGCAAGGAGGCTACCCAGGGAAGCTTTCCCAGCCCTCAGCACCAGCTCCTCCCCTCCCTTTGGCCTGGAGCTCACTCCTTCCTCTCCTGCCCCTCCCATCCCACGGCCTTCAGGAAGCCGCCAGGGCCCAGCCGCCCAGCCTCCCAGCCTCCCCAGCACACGTCCGTGATCATTAGGTGTCGTTGACCGGGACTACCCAAGTAGAATGGCAGCTCCTTGAGGGCAGAGTGGCTTCATTCTTGGTACCTGTGTGCCCAGCAAGTGGGCCAAGGTCTGCCACAGATCCCATGCCTGTGGAGTGACCAAAGGCCTGAGGGCTCCCTGCAGGGAGAGGTCAGGGCTTGGGGTGTAGGAGCAGGCCCTGGCCCATCCAGTCCACTTGCCCTACTGTCCCATCCCCATGGAATGGATGGCTCCAGTTCCCTGCTCCTCTGCCTGAGGCCTGTCTGCTAGAGAAGGGACCCCGTCAGAGGCCAGGCTGGCTGGTATATGGAGTAGAAGTAGCTGGCCTCCCTGGAAGGAAGCAGTGCCCAGACAGTGCCCCCGGCTGCCAGGTATCCCACCCAGACAAAGCTCAGTGGTCACAGAGAAGGACCACACCCAAACAGGACCAGGGACAAAGGAGTTCTGCCAAGAAGAGGGTTCTGCCCATTCTGTGCAGGAACAGAATGTATCTATTTGTTGTCAATCTGGTAACGAAAACCACAAATTTCAAGAGCTAACTGGCCATAAAAGATTCCATGTTGCATTTTGTACTTTTCTAATGCAACATCTATTGATTATTTGACTACAAAACAAAGCCTTGAGTACTCCTAGCAGTTGCTAACAGGACCCATTCTGGGGAAGAGACCACCAAGGCCTGAGGTTAAGGTTGAGTGCCGAGGAACAGGATCCTGGCTGTGAGCACACTCCTCTGTTCTTGGCACTGGCTTCTTTGGCTTCCTTTCCATAGATAACTGGCCAGAGGGCACTCTTCAGTCCCTGCCAACAAGCTCTGCTTGGAGGGCTCGAGACACTGGCGGAGAGGTTTCTGAGAAAGCACTTCAGAAACAAAGGAAGAAGAGCACTCCCGTCTCCCAAGATAGTGCGCTGCTTTCTAATTCCGATGTGAGAATTTTTGGCTCCTTAACCTCCTGGGCTGGAAGCAGCCCCGAGGGCAGAAGCGAGCTCAGAACTGGCTGAAGAATAAACTCGTGGCTCCGCTCACCCTGCAGTCTATCCTAAGGTCCACAAAAAGTCTAGGGGGAGGGGCATGAGAATGATTAGGGAGAGGACCAAGTAGGCTCCGGGGGGGTGAAAGGGATGTGACCATGCTCACAGAAAAGAGATGGGTTAGAGATGGATTTGAACCCAGGTCTCTGGGAGCCCATTCAGGATTCCTTCCACTTTACAATACTGCTCCACCCCCCACCCCCACCCACCCCCTCAATTTGTGTACGTTATGCAGATATCTATGTATATACACATGCCTTTTTTCCCCCTTTAAGAGCCAAATCACATGAAAAAAAGTTACAGTAAGAATCTCCAAGGGGAAAAAAAAACCCCTACAATTTCTAAAGTATTGCAAAGAAAGCTGAGACAAGTTCACATTTTCATTCACACTGGGCCTGTGAAATGCAACTTTTTTGGTTTTTATTACTATTATTATCTATTTTTAGCTTTCAATATTCACTTCCATGAGATTGAGAGTTTCAAATTTTCGCTCCCTTCCCTCTCCCCACCCCAAGACGGCGTGTCATTTGATATAGGTTCTGCTTATACATTCGTATTAAGCATATTTTCACATAAGTCATGTTGTAAAGAAGAATTAGGACCAGTGGGAGGAACAACAAGAAAGAAGGAACAAAGAGAGAGAGAGAGCTAGCAGTATGTTCAATCTGCATTCAGACTCCATCTTTCTTTTTCTGAGTTATCTTCAATTATTTAATATATGTGTTTGTGTGGTAAGGCAGACAGAAGGCCGGGGGAGGCCCAGGGTCTGTCCGCTGAACCAACCCAGGCACAGAATTCCAAAGGAAAACCTGCCTCGATGTTCCCTTTACATAAAACTGGGAAACCCCCTTTCACAGTCCTCAGTCAGTGACCAGACATTCATTAAGCAGAGGCCACAGGGACCTGGCCTGGTCTAAGGCAGAATGCCTGCCTGCTGGCATCTTCCCCAAAGCTCTGATGCTCCCAATAGGACACAGAGCCAAGTGCTCTCTCCCAGAGAAGCTGCAGGCTCCAAACACATCTCCAAGAAGGCCATTGGAACGGCAGACAATATGCTGCTCTTCTTTATCAAATTATCCCTTTGCCTTGATATATTCACCAAGATAGAATAAAACCTGGAGGAGAAATGAGATGTGTAACTATGAAGAGAAGCAAATGGTACAGTTTGAAAACATACAGGTGTGTGTGTGTGTGTGTGTGTGTGTGTGTGTGTGTGTGTGTGTGTGTGTGTGTGTGTGTAGCTGGTGAGGGGGAGGGGGAAGGGAAAGGGAGGAATGCAGGGAGCGGGAGAGTGGGGGGCAGAAGGGGAGAGAGAGTGTGTGACCCCCTCCCCTGGCCGCTCACAAGGGCCCACTCCTCGCTGTGGGTACCACTCAATGTCCCGCCTTGCCAACATCCATCAGCACCACTCATTCTATCAGAATCCCACCAAGAGTGGTCTCTCCCAGGCACTGCCTGCTGGCTTTTCCCTTGACCTCTGCTTTTTGCTCCAAACAGCACTAATCTCCCCCTTCTCCAGTGTGGCATCCTCCCTCTCAGCTCCACAGACACCCCTCTCCGACACGCCTCCCGCCTGCACCTTCTCCATTCCTCGAGTGGGCCTGCTTCATCATCTTTGCCCCTCCCAAGGCTCCATCCTGGACCATCTTCTTCTCTCTGCTCCCTTACTGACCTTGTCAGTTCACATTATACAATCATCGATGTGCTGATGATTCCCAGATTTCTCTCTCTACCTGCTATCTAGATTGCTACCTACGTACCTAGATATCAGATATCTCTATGTCATCGGTTAGACAGCGCTGCAGTGGATAGGGCGCTGGGCCTGGAGTCAGGAAGACTCATCTTCCTGAGTTCAAATGCGGCCTCTGTTACTTGCTAGCTGTGCGACCCTGGGCAAGTCACTGCACCTTTTTTGCCTCAGTTCCTCATCTGTCAAATGAACTGGAGAAGGAAATGGCAAACCACTTCAGTATCCCTGCCAAGAAAACCCCAAATAGGGTCACAACGGAACAACAACAGATAGGTAGTTCGATAACTAAGTATACAGGTAAACCCTATGCCTATCTATCTAGTTAGATATCTATCTCTACCTACCTAGATATCAGATGGCTAGACCAACAGGTACAGTGTCTAATAGGTACCCAAGTACCCAAGTACTCAACTCTCTCCATTCCCCTCAATCTAGATCTCTACTCACTTCTATCTAGCCTTTATCTACCTACCTCTGTCTATCTTGATATCTAACTCCCTACATATCAGCTACCAAGACAGCGAAGATATATCTACCTATGTCTCTAAATAACTCTCTCTTTCTATCTTCTCTCCTATACCTATCTGCATACCTATTTAGAAATCTACCTACCTACCTACTAGGTGCCAGGCCCTGTGCTCAGCACTGTGGATACAAAGAAAGCCAAAAACCAGCCTCTGTCCTCAACTCTAATGGGGAACATATGTGAAAATCATGTAAAACAACTTATACACAAGATAAATTGGAGATCAAAAATAAAAAGCACTAGGGTTTAAAAGGAACGACGAGAAAAGGTCCCAGAGAAAGTGGGATTTCAGCTGGGACATGAAACCAGGGTGCTCGGGGCAGAGGAGCGGGAGAGAGTACCAGGCATTGGAGACTGTCAGTGAAAATGCCTGGAGGGGGAGAATTGTGTCCCGGGGTTACAAAGGAGGTCCATGTCACTGAATCAGAGTTCATAGTGGGTAAAGTACCAAAAAGACTAGAAAGGTAGGAGGGGGCTAGACTGTGAGGGGCTTTGAATGCCAAAAGTGCTATTTGATCGTAACGGCGATAGGGAGCCCATGGAGTGATTGAGTGTGTGTAAGCTGTGCTCAGACGTGGGCTTTAAGATCCCTGCAGCCGAGTAGAGAATGGACTGGAGGCAGGCAGCCGCCACCCTTCCCTGCAGCAGTTATTGCTGCTGGGGTCAAGGTGTGAAGGGGTGAGGGCCTGGGGAGGGGGCGTTTTGGAAAGAATTTGTTAAGGTGAAATCAACAGGCCTTGGCCACAGCTTGGATGTAGGGGAAAAGACAGTGAGGGTTGAGGCTGCTGGAGGGAGGCTAGGAGCCTGGGGGGTGGGGTGGGGGTGCCTTAATTCCATCTGTATCTCTCTAGCTCTGCCTGGTGATCTGTCTGGTATCAGACACCTGCCTAGATTCGAGGTCAGATGTCTCTTTTCCCACCTACCTATCTGTCTACCCAGATAGAAGGATACGATGTCCCGAGTCTGTGCACCTTACCTCGCTATCTGCATCTATATGGAAAGGGATGGAGATATTTAGAGGCAACTAAGTGTTGAAGTAGATAGAGGTTGGGCCTCGGGAGTCTGAAAGACCTGGGTTCAAATTTAGCCTCAGACACTAACCACTGTACGACCCTGGACAAATCACCTAACATCTCGGCCTCAGTTTCCTTCTCTGTGAAATGAGGTTATAAGCATCTCCCTTCCAGGGTTGCACGAGGATCAAATGAGATATGTGTAAAGTGCTCTACACACTTAAAACACTCTATAAATCAGTAGCTATTAAGAGATAGTACCTAGACAATGATATGCCTACCTCTCCCTCCCCACCCAACCCTCACTATCCCCAGCCCAGTCTGGTGTTTCAGTCCTGCATTGCCAAAAAATCCCACAGGCGTTTCAGAGGGTCCAAGCTGGAAGGAGCCTTGGACCCAACCCTTGGAGTCCAACCCTCTTTACAGATGACCACACTGAGGTAGGACAGCTAGCTACTCAGAGCTGGCTAGTGCTTTTCTGAGGGCAGATTTAAACGCAGGGCCTCTGGCTGGGAGCCTGTACCCCACCTGCTGCCTCGTGCTGGGGATAGAGATGTTGGTCAGCACAGTTCTGGGGTCCTTCCTCTTGAAGGTCCTGCTGTCCCCCAGTTCTTGATGTCTCCTGACAGCAGCACCGCCACTTTTAGACTCCCGGTCCACAACCTCAGTCTCGGCAATCTCTCCCTCCCCGCCCAGTCGATCAGTCAATGCCAGATCTTCTAGTGCATCCCTTCTCTCACGTGGTCCCCACCCCAGGGCGGGCCCTCTCCATCTCCGGCCTCTTCTCTGGCCTCCAGCGTCCCTTCCCTTCCAAACCAACACCACCCTCTGAAAGCACAGGCCTCCCCATATCACTCGCTGCCTTAAGAGGAAATTCCAATTCCTGGCAGCTGCCTCGCCAGCCCCTTTCTCACATCCTCCCAGGGCCCAGGCTGGTCTGCCTTGATGCTCCTCACAGCTGAGCCCAATTAGGGTTAGGGTTATGCTATGGGTTAGCTATGGCATAGGGTTAGGCTATGGGACCTGGATTGAGCAGCCCCTCAATTTCCAATTCTTTGCACACTACAAAAAGAGCTGCTATAGATGTTTGTACGAATGGGTCCTTTTTCTTTGCTCTCTTTGGGATGCAGACCTGGTAGTGGTATCGATGGGTCCGAGGGTATGCACAGTTGGACCAGTTCACTACTCCACCGGTAGTGCATCAGTGTCCCAATTTTCCCCCATCCCCTCCAGCATTTGTCTTTTCTGATAGGTGTGGGGCAGTACTTCGGAATTGTTTTAATCTGCATTTCTCTAATTGTTAGTGATTTAGAGCATTTTATATGACTATAAATAGCTTTGATTTCTCCTTCTGAAAACTGCCTGTTCATATCCTTTGACCCTTTATCAATTGGGGAATGGCTTTTATTTATCTAAATTTGACTCAGTTCTAAACTCAGTATATGTTTCAGATATGATGCCTTTATTTGAGAAACTTGCTATAAAAAAGATTTTGATATTACTTCATTGTCTAGGGTACCTTTTAGCAAAATGTACTTTCTCTAATTATCTCTCTTTGCTTTTGCTTTGTCTGAGATCATGATTGCTAACCTTGCCTTTTTTATTTCAGCTGAAGCATATTAGATTCTGCTCCAGCCCTTTATTTTAACTCTGTGTGTGTCTTTCTCGTTTAAGTGCGTCTTTCTGTTTTAAGTGTGTCTCTTGTAAACAACATATTGTTGGATTCTGGTTTCTAATCTATTTTTCTATAGACTTCAGACTCCTATTTTCTGGGTGAGCTCATCCCTTTCACATTCACAGTTATGATCACTGTGTATGACTCCTTCTTCCCATTTTCTTCCGTTTCTTCTCTCTCTCTCTTCTCTAATGAGAGTTTGTTAAGGATTGGGGAAAATTGGACATGTTTGTGGGCAGCACGGAAGCAGTTAGTAATTAGGGAAAGAGAGAATAAGGAGAGAGAGCACAATCTGGGGAGAAGACAGGAGGGGACACAAGTGGATGATGTCAAGAGGTTGTGAGAAGAGGAGGGAGGAAGGAAGGAAGGAAGGAAGAAGAGGGAATTCATAGCAAATGCTTTCAATTTTCTTGGTGAAGTACAAAGATGAGGTTCCCACCTGAGATGGTGGGAGAAAGGGGTGCTATAGGAGCCTTGGGGAGAGAAGAAAAAGGTCCCCAATGCTCCAAAATAATCAGAACAACACTTAGGGTAGCCCAAAACCGGAAGCAAAGTGGGTATTCATCATTGGGGAAATGTTTGAACCAGTTATGGTCAAAGGATGGGACGGAATCCTGAGGAATTCTGAAAGAGGCAGGAAGCCCCCTAAGACTGATGCAGAGAATGAGGAGCAGAAGCAGAGGAAGAAGCAAATGGACCCTCACTGCCAGGATGCCAATGCAAAGACCATTAAACCAAACTCTGTATGACTGGCCTGGTCACTCTTGGCTGTGAAAATGGAGCCCACAACTTCCTCCTCTGGGCACTGAGCCTGGTGCACTGCAGGTGAGGTACATGGCCTGTCACTGAGGGCATTTGGGTTTGTCAGAGGTGGGGTGTGGGAGAGGGCGCCCACTGTATTGGGGAATGCACTGAAAGGAATGTGACGGAGTGCCAAAAGGCATTAGCAAGATGTATTTTTAAAAAAAACCAAACTCCAAGAAAAGACAACTTGAGTTCGGGGCTCTGGGCTCGGGTCCGGATCTTCAAAACACCTGGTCCTTGACTGGGTTGATAGGACCTAAGTATAAAAAGCTGACGCTACCGGTGGCGTTTATTTACCGCCCAAAGCACGAATCAAACGATTCATATCCCTTAAGTTTTGAAGAAGAATGTTGAAGCAGAGAAACCAGGGGAAAGAGATTCCAGACCCGGAGGCTGCTGTGAACCGAAGGAAGAAGGTGCGTGGGGAATGATGGAGGGGAGGAAGGAGGAAAGGAATTTGGAGGCGGAAGAGGAAGACTACAGGGAGTAGGAGATGGTGTTTAAGGCAGGGATTGGGGCATGCCTAGCAGGGCCAAGGCTTCACTTTTTCCCTCAGGACCTTGAGGACTCTTGCAAGGCTTCTTCTGCGCCCAGGTATTCGGGAGGGAATCACCCCCTCTGGGACTGCCCTCCCTCAGGTCGGATTCCCTGGGGGCTAACGACCCCAGAACCCAGTCCGCAATATGGAGACTGGGGCCCCAAACCCTCGGGGTATGTGGGGGCGGAGCTTCCAAAAAGAGGCTGGGCTCCCAGAAGCCTTTGTTACTTGGGGGCGGGGTTCCCCAAATCCTTTTTGAGGGGTGGAGCACCCAGAAAACTCTGCAGTGCGTGAGAGGCGGGACTCCTAATCCTTGGACTTCTTGCTGGGTCCAAGGTGTGCCGCGGTTTCGGACTAGACCTGAGTGGGCTCTTGACTGGGTACTTTTACAATTCAGAAAGGGTAAGTAGAGACCAGCTGAGCTATTCAGATTAGGGGAATGATTTGTGCGACCATTGAGTTATCAGTTAACGACAATGGGGTGGGTGACCAGTAGCCCCCCCCCCCCCAAGTCATTGCCATCTTGGGCTGCATTAATGTAGGAGAATCCGGCCCTGCAGCCAACTGAGTCCATGCACTCTTGGGAGGCGTTAATATAGGAGATGCTAGCTCTGTCGCCAACTGGACCCGTGTCCTTTTGGGGTTGCATCAATACAGGCGGTGCTGCCTACCTCCCCTCCCCGCCCCAGCCAACTGAGCCCATGCCTTCTTGGGGCCGCATTAATACAAATGATGCTGCCCGCTCCACCCCCCCCCATCCCCCACGCCCCCCAACTGAGCCCATGCACTCTTGGGCAGTTCCCCACACCAATGAAGGAGATGCAGGCCCTGCAGCCACCCAAGCTGGAATCTCCTTGGGCTGCATTAATTCAGAGGAGCGTGACCCGCTGGAATAGGGTTAGCAGCGTCCCACTGTCCTCTGCCCTCTTAAAACCCCTTGTGAGCAGACCCTGGGGTCACTTCTGGGTCCAGGGTTTCAGGGGTAAACTGGAGAGAGTCTTGAAGAGGCCAGCCAGAATAGAAGGGCTTGGAGCCCATAGGCTCTAAGAGCTATTTGGGTTTGGTCAGCAAGAGCCAGGGGCCCCATGGGAGATGTATCTGAAGGTCTGCCCTTGGGAGGAGGATTGATTCTTGTTCGGCTGGGCCCCAGAAAGCAGAAAGGGGGGTAGTGGAGGGGATTGGCAGAGAAGCCAATTGAGGCTGGATGCTGGGGGGGAAATCCTCCTTGGAGTCGGAGGCTGGAGGTGGGTCCCTTCTAGTTCTCGTGACTTCTGACTCTGGTGTCCATACCTGCATAGGTGATCCAGACAGGTGCAGAGCCAAGATGTATAAGGTGGTGCTGATGGGCACCAGCTGTGTGGGCAAGAGTGCACTGGCCGTGCAGCTTATTCGTAATCGATTTGAGGATGTGTATGACCCCACCATTGAAGATTCCTACCGCGGGCAGATAGTGGTGGACGGGGAGCCGTGCCAGCTGGACATCCTGGATACGACAGGCGTTGAACAGTATTACTTTCTGAGGGATCAGTTCATGCACTGGGGGGAAGGCTTCCTTTGCGTCTATGCAGTGGATGACTTCTACTCCTTGGAGTATGCAAATACGTTGTGGGACCAGGTCCGCAGGGTCAAGAATACCGACCGTGTGCCCGTGGTACTGGTGGCCAACAAAGTCGACGTGACCAACCACAAGGTGGAGTCCACACAGGGCCAAGAGGTGGCCAAGAGCTACGGGGCACCTTTTGTGGAGACCTCAGCCAAGACCAGACAAGGTGTGGTGCAAGCCTTCGAAGAGCTGGTTCGTGAGATCCGCAAGATACGAGCTGAGGATGAGTCCAAACGCCGCTCTGAGCTCGAGCCGACCTCAGGCTGCGGGTTCGTGCAGTGCACCCTCCTGTGAGCAGTGCACCCTCACACTGCTCCTACCCCCTGCCTACCCTCCGCCCCCTTGCCAGGAATACCCTGGGCCGCTCTTCAGCCTCTCCCCAGCCTCCAGACCTCCATCTGGACCCTTCCTTCTGTCCCTCTGCCCTTCACTGAGGCCATGGCCCTGCTGGGCCTCACCAGGATCTCCCCGGGGGGCCTTCGGATGGGACGCAGCAGCGTTTCTCCACACAGGCTTTTTGGATTTTTGTTGTTGTTGTTGTTGTTTTTTTCCTTTGAGAAGGAATGACTACCTCACTTCCTCTGTATTCTGACCAGGCAAGAAAAGACTCCCTCCCTCCTCCTGTCATAGCCTTCCCTGGCCTCTCTGGCTGCCCAGGCCCCAGAGACAGCCAGGACCTGACTACTTTCTCACCCACTATAGTCTTCAGCAGCCTCCTCTCCCCTCCTGGGGGCTGTGAGTGGGCATTTCTTTCTTGGGCTTTCCTTTCCACAGAAAATCATGCTCCCCAACAGAGCCCCTGACTCCAGACACCAGGGCACGAGTGATTCGCCCTCGTGTGGTTGGCTGTCTGGGGGCAGGTCACCCCAGCCCTGAGGGTGGCCCAGAAGACCTTGTATGTGGGGTTGGTGAGGAGCCCTGCCCTGAAGTGACCCCTTCAGTGCCCCCCCAAGACCAGACCCGGGGGAGTGAGGTTTGGGTCACTCACATTGCATGTTGACCCTTGTCCTCAATGTGCTTGTCACCCTAAGCACTTTCCCTGGCAGTGGGGAGGGTGGGAGATAAAATGGGCCTGTGTCCTGCTGGGAGGAAGCCTTGGGTGGGAAGTGTTATTATTTATTTTTATTTATGTTTTAGCAGCAGCTAACCCCTTTAGATGTCGCCTCCAGGAGAAGTGGGGCTGGGGGGGCCTGGCCCTGAGTGAGCTCAGCAGAGACCCCACAGCTGCAGGTCAGGTGGAGTCTGTCTGCTTAGGAGCCTTCTGACCTGGGCATCTCTACCACCTTGGGGGGAGGGTACAAAGGGTGGGTGGGCGATGCTCCTGTTTCAGTTGAGAGGACTAACCATGTTAAAGCTGCCTGGTTTGGGGGGGGGGGGTTTCATCTTAAAAGAGACTTCCTTCACACTTGAATTTGAAGTTGGCTATCTTTCTTGTTCTGGGATTTATTCCAAATAAAAGTTGTTGGTTTGTTAATAACTGTGTTGCTGGTGGTTTCTGGGAGGCTGGTGTGCTTGGGGTAGGAATAACATGAGTGCAGAGGGGCCTGGTGTAGAGAAAACTGCACTTGGGGGTTGGGCAGGCACAGGTGTTTCAGTTGTGGGACCCTGGGCCTCAGTTTCCTCATCAGTAAGATGAGGAGGATTGGTCTAGATGGGCTCTCAGGTCCCTCTTAACTGTAATGCTGGATTATAAATCTATGAACCCCTGGTCCCCCAAACCTCAGTTTCCCCATCTGTAAAATTGGAGGCAACTTATAGTTGTTGGAAGGATCAATGAGATGAGATGTAGGAATCAAGAGATCCCTAGCCTGTGATTATCATCTAGCTTTATCTCTGAATCTATCGTCTCTATATCTGTATCTACTCATCTCTACTATTAACCTGTGGTTGTCTTTATCATTCACTGTAGATTCACCCTCTCTCATCTCTCTCATCTGTAGTGATCATTTCTCTGTCTCGGTCTCTCACCCTCCCTTCCCACCACTCCCTTCCCTACCTCCTCCTCTGCACACTTCGAAGCCCGGAAGAAAAACGTTGGCCCCTTCCTTGCTTTGTAAATTATTCAGGGAATCCCAGGGACCATTTCCACTCTACCCTTGATGGCTTGCTCAATGCTGCTGGTGTGAATTATTCAGAAATGCAGGTTTTAACTGGTCAGGGAGCTTGTGGAGGGCATTCTTGTTCAGGCAGACCTGACTGGGTGGCCTTTGATAAAATCCCTCCTGCCCCGGAGGCCATCCTGGGGATTGGGGGGCAGGTGGGGGTCACTAGCCTGCACTTGGATCTCCCTCGCCTGACAGTTTCATTGATGTTGGCTGGCCGACGGCCTCCTACGGGGCAAAACGTGCCAAAATGAAGGATCATGGCCCTTGCCCTCAGAGAGCTTATGTTTGACCCAGCTGGAAAGCTTTGAAGTGCCCACCCCGGGGAGTCCTGGGCCTGTGCCCCGGGACTCTCTTCAAGGGAAGCCCCCCCGAATTTGGGAGGCACAGCCATTCGTGAAGGGGCCTCTGGCCGCCATACAGAGCCCTCCTCTCTGTCCCTCTACCCTGGCTGTGCCCCAAGCCAGGAATGCTCTCTCTTCTCATTTCCACCCCCTCACTTCCTTTAAGTCCCAGCTACGAGGAGTCTTTCTGGGTCCCCTTTTTGCCAGGGCCTTCCCTCTGAGACTGCCCCAATTTATCCTATTGATGACTTGTTTATTCCACTAGACTGGGAGCTCCTTGAGGGCGAGGATTGTCCTTTGCCCTTTTTGGTTAACCCTGGGGCTTAGAACAATGCCTGGCATTGTTCTAAGTGGATGCTTAATAAGGCTGTGCTGTGCGTAGAGCACTGGACCTGGAGCCAGGGAGTTCAAATGCAACCTTAGGCACTAGCTGTCAGTTTCCCTCTCTGTACCTCAGTGTACTATCTGTAAAATAGGGATCGTGATAGTAACTAACTCAGGTTTGTCGTGGGGATGAAAGTACGTATTTATAAAGTGCTTTTTTGTTATTCAGTTATTTCATTCCTGTCCAGTTCTTTGTGACCCCATTTGGGGTTTTCTTGGCCAAGATACTGGAGTGGTTTGCTATTTCCTTCTCCAGCTCATTTTACAGATGGGGAAACTGAGCCAAAAAGTTAAGTGACTCGTCCAGGGTCACACAACTAGCAAGTGTGTGAGGCCACATTTGAACTCAGGAGGGTGAGTCTTCCTGACTTCAGGCCTGGCACTCTCTGTGCACTGTGGCGCCCCCTAGCAGCCCATAAAAGCGCTCTGCAAACCTTAAAGTGATCTATGAATGCTGGTTGTTGATGGGGGAAGAGCCCCTGCTAAGGCAGAGGGAGGTGTCAGTCTGCATCCGAGAAGATCGCAGATGCTTGTAGCATATTGACTCCCACTTGAATTATTTCATGAATTAACTTTTTGGCCTGTCTCATTAGTTCTTAGGATCATATATGTAATCTGGCTGCCTGTTTCATTTGTCCTTCCACCCATCCACCCATCCATCGGTCCGTCCATCCGTGCTATGTCCTGGCTATCCTAGCCACTTCCCTGCGTGTACCTAGAGAAATAGCCATAGACGATATTCCACGGCCTGAAGAGGCCGCTGTCATCACACAGTAGTGTGAATCCTTGGTTTTGATCCAGAGCGGTGATTTCACTGGCAAAATATTAATAACTGGTATCTATGTGGTCAGGCCACTAGGTGAGGCAGTGGATAGAGTGCTGGGCCTGGAGTCAGGAAGGCTTTTCTTCCTGAGTTCAAACCTGGCCTCAGACACTTGCTGTGTGACCCTGGGCAAGTCACTTAACCCTGTTGGCCTCAGTTTCCTCATCTGTAAAATGAGCTAGAGAAGGACATGGCAAACAGCTCCGGTATCTCTGCCAAGAAAACCCCAAATGGGGTCACCTAGAGTTGAATGAGACTGAAACAGTGAACAACAAATCTATGTGGTGCTTCTAAAGTGCCTCTATGCTTTGTTTTGTCTGATCTGACTAAGGAATTCTAACCAGGAATAGGCCATCTGTGCATGCATTCAGCTGCCCATGGTCTCAGACAAGAGAAGGGAGAACCTGAATCCAGCTCTCTCCTGCTTCTAAGGCAGAGGCTTGTTATTCGCTACACTGAGCCTTCTTTTACAGACTGAATAATCCCCGCTGCTATCGTTGACACAACAAAGGAAGGTTTGCCCACGGGCTCTACAATGCTTGGGCTCTGACCTTTCCCCCTCAGCCTTGCCTCTAGGAATCAGTCTTTAGGACCCTTCCAGGCTCAAGCTGTAGTATAGTTTACACTCTGGCACTACACATACCCTTCATTCCCCTTTAGTTTTATTATTTCTCGTGAGGTTCTTGACCCTTTTTCCCTCCATATGAATTTTAATATTTTTAGTTGTATAAAGTATCCTTTGGTAGTTGGATTGGTATGGCCCTGAACAAGTAATTTAGGTAATGTCATTCTTATTGTATTGGCGCAGCCAACCCATGAACAATCAATATTTTTTTCCAATTATTGAAGTATCTATAAATACAACTATAAATCACTATTTACAGAAATAAAGTTCTTACATGTATCTTGACAAGTAGACTCCCAAGTATTTTATACATTCTGTGGTAATTTTAAATAGAATCTCTTTCTATCTCTTCCTGCAGGGTTTTGTTGGAAATATACAAAATTGCTACTTATTTTGGTGATTTATTTTATGTCTTGTGGGTTTGCTGAAATTGTTTATTATTAAATTGATTTTTAATTGACTCTTTAGAGTCTTCCAGGGTACATTGTCATATCAGATGCAGAAAGTGATCATTTGGTTTCCTCTTTTTAAAAAATGTGTTTTTCTAATTGCATTTTAAAAGAATTTTTTACATTCAAGTTTTAAAAATTTGAGTTCAAATTCTCTCCCTCCTGACCTCTCTCACTGAGAAGGCAAGTGATTTGATATAGGCTATACATGTGCAGTAATGCAAAACATATTTCCATATTAGTCATGTTGTGAAAGAAAACAGGCAAAAAACTCCCAAGAAAAATAAAGCTGTTTTTTTTTTTTAAAGTTATGTTTGATCTGCGTTCAGACTCTATCAGATCTTTCTCTGGAGGCAGATAGCATTTTTCATCATGAGTTTTTTGGAATTATTTTGGATCATCATATTGCTGAGAATGGCCAATGTATATGCTGTTCCTTCTTTGAGCCAGGTTCAGACTTTGTCTGCCATCTCCCTGCCCCCATATTTTAGTTTTCAGATATCATCCCATCATATCCATCCCTCTTTCTCAACTATTCATTTTCTTTGATTTTTGTGGGGGAGATTAGCCCAACATAATCAACTCACCACATCCTCTCTGTATGTAGATTCCTTCTAAGTGCCCTAAGAATTTCAAGTGTCATTTCTCGTGCAAGAATGTACAGTTTAACCTTATTGAGTCCCTTATGATTTCTCTTTCCTTTTACCTATTTATACTTCTCTTGAGTCTTGTCTTTTAAGGTAAAAATTTCTATTTAACTCTGGTCTTCTCATCAAGAATGCTTGAAAGTGGAGGCAGCTAGGTGGCGCAGCAGATAGAGCACAAGCCCAGGATTCAGGAGAACCTGAGTTCAACTCAGGCCTCAGACACAGAACACCTACTAGCCGTGTGACCCTGGGCAAGTCACTTAACCCCATTGCCTCTATTTTGAGGAGCAGATTTCAGAAAACCCTGGAAAGACTTATATGAATTGATGCAAAGTGAAGTGAGCAGAACCAGGAGAACATTGTACACAGTGACAGCAACATTGTGAGATGATAACTATGAATGACTTAGCTCTTCTCAACAATACAAGGATCCAAGACAGTTCCAAGAGTCACGATAGAAAATGCTATCCACATCCAGAGAAAGAACTGATGAAGTCTGAAGGCAGAGCAAAACATACTATTTTCAATTTCCTTTTTTTTGTGTATATCTTTTCCCTTTTGTTCTGTTTCTTCTTTCACAAAATGAATATAGAGATATGTTTTACATGATTGCACATATGTAAGCTATATAAAATTACTTACCAACTTAAGAGGGGAGGGAAGGGAAGAGTGGGGAATATTTGTACCTCAAAATTTTATAAAAAATGAATGTTCAAAAATTGCATTTACATGTAATTGGAAAAAAATAAAATGCTATTGAAAAGAAAGAACGTCCTCTATTTCATTAAATAGCCATTTCCCCCCTGAAGGATTATACTCAGTTTTGTTAGATAAGTGATTCTTCACTATAATCCTAACTCCTTTGTCCCTCCCCGACCTAGAATACCATATTTCAAGTCCTCCAGTCCTTTAATGTAGAAGCTGATAAATGTTGTGTTATCCTGACTGTGGCTCCATGATATTTGAATTGTTTCTTTCTGGCTGCTTGTAATATTTTCTCCATAACTTGGAAGGGAAGGAGGAAGGGAGGAAGGGAGGGAGGGAGGG